>NC_066564.1:7989746-8004746 GCF_024679095.1 Eriocheir sinensis
AAGTACGGTCAAATAAAGTCACTGAGTGTTCGTTAGTATATATAATGAAGCGCTTGTGCAAGACACGCACGTACGTACGAACAAACTTAATTACAGAAACGCAATTAGGAGACCAAGTAAAAACGAGATTGAAAGGGCAAAATGAATACACCAAAAAAAGACAATTAAAGAATGAGTAATGATATTCACGAAGGTAATACTAAAAGTTACACAAAAAGAGTCACTCCTCTCTGAACCTGACTGACACATTTTCCGCCGTGAGTCACCACCACCACCACCACCACCACCGCCATAATAGTAAAGCCACCGCCGCTATCACCACTACAATCACGAAGTTTCGCACCACTGCTATAAAAACCGTGGTCATGCAAGGCCCAGCGTGGCGGTATTATAACTCTTGCCGCGCCGGTTGACTTACTTCTCCTACTCTGGGTCACCGCTTTTAACGAGATTTTTCCTTCTTTCATCGCAGTCGCAACAAGACAAGGCTTGGCATACTTTTTCAGCACCATTTGACTTACTCTTCTTCCTCTGGGTCATTACTTTTAGCGATATTTTTCCTTCTTTAATCGCAGTACTTTTAATATAACGTCGATTTACTTTTCTTCCTCTGGGTCATTACTTTTAGCGATATTTTTCCTTCTTTAATCGCAGTACTTTTAATATAACGTCGATTTACTTTTCTTCCTCTGGGTCATTACTTTTAGCGATATTTTTCCTTCTTTAATCGCAGTACTTTTAATATAACGTCGATTTACTTTTCTTCCTCTGGGTCATTACTTTTAGCGATATTTTTCATTCTTTAATCGCAGTACTTTTAATATAACGTCGATTTACTTTTCTTCCTCTGGGTCATTACTTTTAACGATAATTTTCCTTCTTTCATCGCAGTCACAACAAGGCCTTGAAATGGAAGGCTTGGCATACTTTTAATATAACGTAGATTTACTCTCCAAACTCCCGGTCACTTCCTCCAACGGTTGATATATTTTTCCTTCTTTGCTTATAATCGCAACAACACAGTTTGAAATCGAAGGTTTGTTAGACTTTCAACATAACGTGAAATGGAAACACTGGTCGGCATTTCCTCTCTTTTCAGAAATCCACGAACAAAAGAGAACACGTGTTGACATTTATAGATTCACTCATCAATTACGAAGTTCACACCTCACGGGGAAAAAATAATAAATGAATGTCAATATCAGTATCAAAACACTTCTCCATGCGAATTTGACCCTTTCTCTCTCTCTCTGTTTGGCCTCTCGTTCTATTTTCATCAACGGGAATAACGAATAACTCTTTTTTTCGCTTCTTTGCTGTAAAAAAAATACGAGCGACGTCCAAAAGGAAATCACGTGAGCTTGTGTGTCTGTCGAGCGAAGAACCATCCGTCAACCTTTATCAATCAGGAACCTTGAAGTAATGGGTCAGTCTCCTCACCTGCGCCAACCTGCCTCATGGTCACAACACCTGTCCACGCCACGTCACGAGTTCACTTCCACGGGTCACACACACGCACACACACACGTATACTACACACGCACATGCACGCCCAGTCACTGCCGCCCTAATACTGGTGAGTGAGGGGGTGGTTGAGTGAGAACTGAGTGAGAGAGAAAGAGGCGAGGGGGAGTGAGAGAGGAGGAGGAAGGAGAGGGAGGGACCGGTCAGAAAATTAGCCCCTCCCCACCCCTTTCCCCACACCTTTTCCTCCTTCCCTCCCCTCTCCTCCCCTTTTTAATCCCTCCCCCTCTCCCCCTCGCTCTCGCTCTCCCTCCCTCTCCCCCAAACCGTCACATACCTCAGCGAATAATTAGCGTTCTGAAAAATGTGGGTGTGACTATTTTGTATGTAACTTTTCTTCTCTTCCTCAGTTTTGTAGTTGAAGTTTTTGGTGTGTGTTTGTGTCCCCCAGTTATTAATTTCTATCTATTTATCTATCTCTATCTATTTATCTATCTATTTATCTCTCGTTTGTGGGTAGCTATTGTGTTTTGCTGTTGCGAGTTCCGGCATATTTGGGTCAGGTCAGTCTAGGGGAGGAGAGAGAGGGAAGTGGGGGAGTAGGGGAGAGGGGGTCGAGGGTTATCTCTTCCTCACCCGCCCCTCCAACCAAGGCCTACGAGCTCCAACCTTTTCTCCTCTCCTCCCCTGCCCATTCTCCTCTCTGGTCAAGCCTCCTCTTTCTCTATTTCCGATGAGCTATTTATATCTTCCCACAGTGTTTACCCTTTTGCTCCTCTGTCCATTTCATTATTTTCCTTTCATTCCCGTGTTTTTTTTTTCTTTTTTTTCTCCTCTCGCCCATTTATGATACAACCCTTCACTGTTTTTTGTGTTTTTGTTTTATTCGTTATCTCCTGTTACTGTTCTCCCTTCTGTTTCTCCTTCTTTCTCCTCCTCTCTCTCTCTCTCTCTCTCTTTCTCTGCTTTATATCCCATCCATTCCCTCTTTTTTTTATGCCTTTCTATCCTCATTTATCTCTATCTTCATTATTTTTTATCTCTACCTTTCTCCCTTCTCTCTTTCCTCCCCTCTCTCTCTCTTTTCCTTACTATTTCTTCTTCGTATTTTCCTTCCTCGTCTCTCCCTTCCTCCCTTACCTAATATCATATGTATGCAGATTTTCCTTTATCCCTTTCCTCCTTTTTCCCCTCTCTTCTTTCCCCTTTCTTAATTACCGTCATCCTTTACTCTCTGCAGTGTTTATTATCTCCATTTCACGCATTCGCTGACCCTCCTTCAGTTTCTTTTTCCCTCCATCTGCTTCCTCTCCTCATTCGCCTTCTCCTTCCCTCCCTGTCCCTTCCTCCCTCCTTCCCCCCTACCGACGCAGCATCCTCTCCGATCCTCTCCATCCCTGGTTATCGAATCCCATCTCATTACCATCACCTGACCCCTTTCTCTCTCTCTCTCTCTCTCTCTCTCTCTCTCTCTCTCTCTCTCTCTCTCTCTCTCTCTCTCTCTCTCTCTCTCTCTCTATCTCTCTCTCTATCTATCTATCTATCTATCTATATTTATTTATCTATCTATATCTGTTTATTTTTATCGTATACACTCACAAACAAACATCTAAAAAAAAACCCACTTCCATTCATATACTCGTGAATACAACACCCTTGGTTACGTTAAAATACAACCTACACAGTTATTTCTTTTCGCTCTATAATTCGTACCCTATCTTACCTATTGCATTCACCTCTCGACTCGTGTCCTGAATGTGAGCGGCTTAAAACATCAACATCCCACCGTACTAAACACACAACCCACGCACCAGGTAACACACTAGGCAGGTAATGCAATCAAGCTAAGGTGCACACGTCCATATGGTCCACCCGAAGCTATGTATATATATCATTTTACAGCGGAATTTTGAGAGGTGTGCATATGGGAGGGTCGCGGTAGGAGAGGAGGATGCGAAGTGGGTGGAGGAAGGAGGATGAGAGAGAGGAAGTTTGTGAAGTGGACGAGGGAGAGGAGGAGGAGGAGGAGGAGGAGGAGATGCAGAAGTGGAAGGGGAGAGGATGAGGAGGTGGATAAACAAGAAAATATTACCCTGGCTTCACTTTTTTTTATACCCTCCTTTAAATTCCATCTGTCTATCTATCTATCTATCTATCTTGCGCTCTCCCCAGTCACCTTTCGCCTTTCTCTTCCTGTCTACTTCTTATCTGATGCATCTGTGTTTCTCTTCACGTCTTTGTCTGTCATGTTTCCTTCTCACCTTTCTTTCCCGCTTTTGTTTCGTTTTTCTCTAACTCCCATTTAATTTTGACGCATATCTGTTTCTCTTCGCTCTTGTCATGCAGTCGTGTCATCTCTCCTCCTCCTCTGCTTTCCTTGTGCTTTCGTTTCTTTTTTGTTTAGTTCATCGTGTCATTGTGGTAAAGGTTGAATTTGACGTTTCTGCTAATATTGTAGTTTTGCGTCTAATGGTTTTGTGTCATGGAAGAAAGAAGAGAAGGATGAGAAGAATGAAGGGAGGAGAGAGAGAGAGAGAGAGAGAGAGAGAGAGAGAGAGAGAGATGTGCTTTTACTGCCCGGAGCATCGGAAGTGTGATACCGGAAGTGCTGTTGAAATCCCCCTTCCTCCCTGTCCTCCACCACCATCACCACCACCACAACCACAACAGACACCACAACCCATCCACCCCTTCTTCCCTATTCGCTCCCTCTTTATCTGTTTCTCTGTCCTCTCATACATTTATATCCATTTATAATACTACCTTTCATTTTTTTTTCTTTTGTGTTCGTTATCTCCTGTTACTACTCTCTCTCTCTCTCTCTCTCTCTCTCTCTCTCTCTCTCTCTCTCTCTCTCTCTCTCTCTCTCTCTCTCTCTCTCTCTCTCTCTCTCTCTCTCTCTCTCTCTCTCTCTCTCTCTCTCTCTCTCTCTCTCTCTCTCTCTCTCTCTCTCTCCTCCTCCTCCTTCATCTCTTTCTCTCCTTTCCTTACCAAACACCACCACCACAACCACCGCCGCACCTACTACCACCACCACCGCATTTCATAGTATGGATATTAGATGTTTATTTTTATTATTTTTTGGACCATATTAAAAAAAAAATCCACATCAGGTATCCTCATTCCACCTTTGCGACGGCAGGTAGTTAGTGTGACAATGGAGGTGTGGCGTCACAGTGTACATTGTTATCATGCAATCTCGGGCAGAACAAATAAACAGACAGACAGACAGATAGACAGATAGACAGACATGCAGACAAAGAGACAGGCAGACAGGTGAACAATTATACCAGAGAAGGACGATGACAACACAGACATTCGACAGGAGAATAATAAAAAGCCAACACACTTGTCATCCAACACATTATTGCCTTAGATACAGACGGACAGGAACACCAACATAAAGACAGACACACGGACAGATAGATACACACACGAGAAAGCAAACTGATAAGGAATTCATCTGATAAGCTCACTCTCTTGCCCTTGACGGAAGAGGAAAAAGCAAAGAGAACATGATTAGCGACACAGTAACATGGATATATAATTAGTACCTTAATCAGCGACACTTAATTAACAGGTGAAACAGAAGCGGCTTTTGAATCAGTTTGTGTTGATGTGCCCGAAGTTACGCTACAGGTATTTACGGTGAAGCATGCCACACACCTACTGAGAGGGCCAGGGAGCTACAGACGGGAGGTGAGGTGTTGAAGAAGAGGGAACTTGGAGAGGAAGAGGCGAACGACACTCACCATTCTCCTCCTCCTTCTCCGTCTCCTCCTCCTCCTCCTTCTTTCCCTCCTTCGTGCTGGTGACCACGGTCTTCCTGGTTTCACTGACACTTAGGTGTTCTCTTTTCTTCCTGCTTTTCCTATCTTTCGACTTTTCCCTCTTACTCTTTCCCTTTGACGGACTCTTACCAGACTCGGGGGGAGGAGAGAGTGGCGGGCTCCCGGCTATGTCCTTTTCCTTTCTTTTCTCTTTCGATCTCTCGGACTTGGCGGTGGGCGAGGCCGGCGGGCGCGACGGTCGCTGGGAGGGCGGCGCTGGACTGTCCGATCTCATTTGGGTGGAGATCCGGACTCGTGGCTCTGGGGACGTGGACTGGGAGGGCTTCAAGACTGAGACAGTGATCTGGATCTCGTAGGACCTCTCAGTCTCTTCAGCGTTCAGAGCTTCCTGGATAGCGCTCGTCAGGCGGGAGAGACGAGGACCTGAGGGCGACGGTGACCTTGACCTGACCCTGCACGTCAGGACGTTCTTCAAAGTATCGTCCTCCTCCTCACAGCTCAGCCTCCTTCTCTTGATGGATGGCAGCTCAGACACGCCTGGCTGTGAGTGTTTTTTTCCTGCATCAGGGGACGCCTGGGAAGCTACTGCGTCACTTCCTTCGTCGCGCGGGCTCTGAGAGGAGTCTACAATCATTTCCAGCTCGTCTCCCCACGTGACGAACTCAAATGTCTTCTCGGCGCCTTCCTCTTGATCAGAATTCCACTGGCCCCGCGTGAGGCCCAAGTCTCCGAATGGTGCTTGGTTCCTCACCTGTCCAGGGGAGTAAGGGGGGGAGCCGGACGGCGGTGTGAAATATTCCTCCTCTGTCTCCTCAGACGACTGGGATATCCCTCTTTTTCTTTCTTGTTTCCCCTCACTCTCCACTTCCTTGTCATCCTTCTCCGTCTCTGCTCCAGGGATTAGTATGGGGGTCACAGGTTCCCTCAGCGGGGCGTCCATCGCCGTATCACTCGGGGACACGGAGGAGCCTGTCGAGGGTGTGTCCTGTGGTGCTGCGATGGGTGACAGGTCGGGCAGCAGCAGTGGGGCGTGCTTGGCGGGTGTCTCAGGGAATACAGTCCGCTTTGGAGAAGGTTGTGTTGGTTGTGGTAGAGAACGTTCTGATGATGCTTGCAGGGAGAAGAGTTTTGTTGGTGATGGGGTTGGTGCTTGTTTTGGGAGTGGATTTATTGGTGTTTGTGTCATTGATGGTGGTGTTGGAGCTGCCTGAGTAGAAGAAGGCTTTGTCGGTGGTTGAGGTGAGGAAGGCTGTTCCGGTGGCTTTATTGGTGATGTGAGACTTGTTGTATGTGCTGAGGAAGGGTGTGTTTGGGTGACTGGGGGAGATGTTGGTGGTGAAGACACAGGGGGTCGTGTTGAGGAGTCTTCTTGTGGTTCTTCAGCAGATGGGAATTTTGATTGTGTTGCAGAGGGTTTTGCTGGAGTCACAAGGGCCGGTGCCGGGGGCGGAGAAGAGATAGCAGGTTGTGCTGAAGAACCTTTCTGCGCTTCCTTTGGCTGTACTGTTGGATGGATGACCTCCTGGTGTGTGGAGGCGCTGCTTTCTTGTATTGGAGAGTCTTCTTTGTCTTGGGAGTCTTGATCACATACCGATGAACTTATCTTTTCTCGTGTTACGATGCGAGGAGCCTCGGTCACTGGCGCTGGAGTGTCACATGTTTGTGTTGCAAACATTAGTTCTGCGGCTGTCCGGCTCCTCTCATCACCTGTAGCTGAGGCTTCCTGGCCATGCTTAGGGAGGGAAACCTTTCTTGGGGCTGAAGATGTTAAAGTTGGTGAACCATCACGTTGATCGGCTTTAAATGATTCTCCTTTCGGTGCTGAGGACTTCATTAGTGCTGCTGACGAAGCCTCCTGCGGTGCGTCTGATCCCTGGGACGTATCTGATGCAAAGGAAATCTCTTCCTGCACAAGGGAGGGGACTTTTTCGGGGGCTGAGACAACCCCTTCTTCCGTTTCTGATGCATAGGGACATTCCATGTCTGGGGCAAACGAAATCGTTATTTCGGGCACGTTGGAAACGTCTTGCCTTGTTGAGGCATAATTCTCATCTGACAAAGGAGAATCCCGTCCTGACGAAAGGCTGTCCTGCTCCTCTGGCGAGAAGGAAACCTCTCCCGAGGAGGTGGAAACCCTTTCCTCTGGCCCAGAAGAAACCGTCATCTTCTCTGGCTCAGGAGACACCACCTCCTCGGGTTCAGAAGAAACCTTCATCTCTGGCTCAGAAGGAACCACCTTCTTCTCTGGCACAGGAGGAACCACCTTCTTCTCTGGCACAGGAGGAACCACCTTCTTCTCTGGCACAGAAGGAACCACCTTCTTCTCTGGCTCAGAAGGAACCACCTTCTTCTCTGGCACAGGAGGAACCACCTTCTCTGGCACAGGAGGAACCACCTTCTTCTCTGGCTCAGAAGGAACCACCTTCTTCTCTGGCACAGAAGGAACCACCTTCTTCTCTGGCACAGAAGGAACCACCTTCTTCTCTGGCACAGAAGGAACCACCTTCTTCTCTGGCACAGAAGGAACCACCTTCTTCTCTGGCACAGAAGGAACCACCTTCTTCTCTGGCAGAAGGAACCACCTTCTTCTCTGGCACAGAAGGAACCTTCTTCTCTGGCACAGAAGGATCCACCTTCTTCTCTGGCACAGAAGGAACCACCTTCTTCTCTGGCACAGAAGGAACCACCTTCTCTCTGGCAGAAGGAACCACCTTCTTCTCTGGCACAGAAGGAACCACCTTCTTCTCTGGCTCAGAAGGAACCACCTTCTTCTCTGGCACAGAAGGAACCACCTTCTTCTCTGGCACAGAAGGAACCACCTTCTTCTCTGGCACAGAAGGAACCACCTTCTTCTCTGGCACAGAAGGAACCACCTTCTTCTCTGGTTCAGAAGGAACCACCTTCTTCTCTGGCACAGAAGGAACCACCTTCTTCTCTGGCACAGAAGGAACCACCTTCTTCTCTAGCACTGAATGAACCACCTCCTTCTCTGGTTCAGAAGGAACGACCTCTTTCTCTGTTTCAGAAGGAACCAGCTGCTCAGGCACGGATGAAGCCACCGCGTCTTCTGGTGAAGGGACTGCCTCACCAGGTGTAGAGGAAATCTGCTGTTCGTCAGCTTCATCAGGATCTGGCGCCAAGGAAATTTTAATTTCTGGCACCGGGGAGACGTCTGCTGCTGGTGAAGAGGAAGCCTCATGTTCTAATGCAGACGAAGGTTCTGACGACGAGGTTGCCTCCTCTTCCTCCTCCGAAGAACTGGAACCCGATTGTGGTGAACACGAAACCTCGTCCCTTGTTGAAGGGGAAGCACCCGGTGGTGGAGGAGTTTTCTGTGGTAAAGAGGAGGCTTGTTCCTGTGGCAATGAAGGAATATCTGTGTGTACAGTACAAACCTCTTCCTCTGATGAAGTGCAAGTTTCCTCTTGTGATGAAGAAACCAAATCCTTCTCTGGCACTGGCGAAACATCCTCCTTCTGTGACACTGAAGAAATAATAACTTTCTCTGGCATTGACGAAACCACCTTTTTCTCTGGCACTGACGAAACCACCTCCTTCTCTGGCGCTGAAGAAACCATCACTTTCTCTGGCACTGACGAAACCACCTCCTTCTCTGGCGCTGAAGAAACCATCACTTTCTCTGGCACTGACGAAACCACCTCCTTCTCTGGCACTGAAGAAACCACCTCCTTCTCTGGCACTGAAGAAACCATCACTTTCTCTGGCACTGACGAAACCACCTTTTTCTCTGGCACTGAAGAAACCGTCACCTCTGTCACTGAAGAAACCAGCTTTTTCTCTGACTCAGAAGAAACCACTCTTTTCTCCGGCACAGATGAAACCAGCTCCTTCTCTGGTACTGAAGAAACCACAGATGGAGCCATCTCATTCTCTGGCACAGAAGAAACCAGCTCTTCGGGCACGGAAGAAGCCACTGCGTCTTCAGGTGAAGAGATAACCTCGCCAGGTGTAAGGGAAATCTGCTGTTCTTCAGAAGGGATTGAAGACGCTGGTTCTGGCGCCAAGGAAATTTTGATTCCTGGCACCGGGGAGACCTCTGGCGTTAGCACAGGAGTACCCTCATGTTCAGTGGTGTATAAATGCTCATGCTCTGATGACGATGACGATGAAGCCTCCTCCTCTGACGACGAACTCTCCTCAGATGAGGAGGAGGATGACGTCGTCTCATCTTCAGAGTGTGAGAAGTGCTTGTCTAGGACTGCTACAGAAGGTAAAAGAGGCCTATGAACCGCTGCTTGAGGGACCTCTTCTGCTCCAGGCGTAAGTTCTGCCTGGGAGTTTTCAATCACTCGTGCTAAGCAAGCCTCGGTGCTTGCAAACTCTGGAAACAGTGTCAAGGAGACACTTGGTGGCTGTGTTGAAATGGCGTCGTCGTGGTGCTGAGCAGGAACTTGCTGTGGCTGCAGTGGAGTTGAGGGTGAAGGAACTGAGAATTGTAGCTCACTCGAGGGTTCTGCTACAGATTTTTCGAAGTCTTGTGTTGGGGAACTTTTAGATGCCGTCAACGGTTCAGGCGTGGATGCTGGTGACTCTTCTGAAGCACTTGTTGAGGAGGACTCGGAAGTCTTCGATAGTTTGGAGGGACGAGGAGAGGGGAGCGGGTGTTGTGGAGGAAGAGATTGTGGTGGAGGTGGAGGAGGCCGTCGTGGTGGAGGAGGAGGCACTGTTGGAATTTCCATCTTGTCTAGTTCTTCTAGCAGCTTAGGTGGGGAGACTTCTGGCAAGCGTGGTGAGGTAATATGGTTGCCTAGGGTAAGGCAGGGCTTATCCGTTCGTGGCAGAGAATCCTCAAGATTCATACTCATAGGAGGAGACTCTAGTTCTTCAGGTGATGTGGGAGAAGTTTCTGAGGACTCCGTGTCACCAGGGTCAGTGCTAAAAGACACATCGTAGGATGGAATTGTGTACACCTGAGAGGAGTCTGGGGTGGAGGACTGGAGGTTGGCTGCTGAATAAACCTCTGAAGGGTCTGCTGATGGGGGTGGCTGGAGGGGAGGCGGGGGAGGAATCTCTGGAATTTTCATTTTATTGAGCTCTTCTAACAAGTGCTGTTGATGTATACGAGGCGTGGCTGGAGAGGAACTTAGGCACTTAGGCAAATCCTCCTGTGTCTGACGCGAAGCATCGGAGCTGTCCAGAGGCTGCTGCCTCGTCTTTTGAGGGGTCTGTTCTCGTGGTGACTCAGTGGTGTGCATTTCACAGTCTTCTGAACTGGAAATTGGGTAAGTGTCAACAGACCCTTCCGGTGTGTTCTGTGTTTGCGTTTCAGGAGTTTCACTCATGATCATTTGCATAGAATCTGAGGCGCCTGGGGGAGGCTGGCGGGGTGGTGGCGGCGGCACCTCAGGAATCTCCATCTCCTCCAGCTCCTTTAGTCGCCGTGATGACGGAGTCTCAGCGCCGTGCCCATGTGAAGACTCGGAAGAATGGGATGGAGAGCGACTTTCGGTCTTCTTGGTTGGCGTCTCCTTGAACTCTGGTGGAAGATCATCTTCAATAAGGCTTGAAGGTCCACAGAGTTGTGTTGGAGATGACTGCATTGCAATGGGTGGTGGGGGTCTTGCAGGAGGAGGCGGTGGTACCTCGGGTATCTCCAGGCTGTTCAGCCTTTCCAAAATCTTTTCAGGAGATTTGAAAGACTCTTGCATGAAAAGTTGGATCGGAGTCCGCGATGCTCCCTCATCTTCTTTTGGTGCAAATACATGATCTGAATCACAAAGCGAAGATTCAGAGACCGCCGAGTCGTCGGTTGAACCCTCTGGAAGCTGCATTGAGGCTTCGTGGGCCGATGACGAGCACGTGTCTAAAGAACTAATCGATTCTTCTGATATTGTTTGCAAAGAAGCCTCGGGTTGTGGTGGTGTGCTACTTTGAAGAGGGGGAGGCGGCGGGGGGTGGCGGGGCGGCGGAGGGGGCACGCCTGGAATCTCCATTTTTTCCAGATCAGACAACACTTGCTCCAGAGGCACCGTTGAAGATTGTGGAGGAGAGTCTTTGCTCACTTGACTTAGACGAGTCTCTGTTGATGGTGATGGTGAAGGCTGGGAGGCAACGCTAGGAGGAGGATGTCGAGGAGGAGGTGGAGGTATTTCTGAAATCTTCGTTATTTCCAAATCTGATAAAATGAGATCCGAGACACTGAAAATTGATGAGGGATTCTCCAAGTTCCCCGTTAGCACTGACTCTGAATCCAGAGACTGGTGTGGCGAATCCTGTCGTCCCTGGGTCACTGAGGTCCCTGAGGCGTCCGACGGTGGAAACACTGATGGATGACTTGGTGACGAGGACTTTGGTGTATCCTTGGGAATATGTTCCAGGGAAGAGGGCAGAGACTCTTCCGATGTGTAATGCTTGGAGGGCGTCGTCTGGAAGTCTTCCTCGGGAGGATTGTTTTTATTACCTGATGACTCCGCGTTAACTGCACGCACAGGCAACCCCTCGGGACTGAGGGAGGGTGTAGCTACGGTGATGCACGTGGGGAACTCTTGTACAGGCTTCACGGAGGTTTCAGGAAGGGCTATCAAGTGCTCTCTTTGAAGTCCGTCAATAGTTGATTCCTCCAGTGATGTCGGGGCTGAAGTAGAGGCTTCATCCGTGTCGATGTTGGGAGTCGACACATCGGGATATATTGCCGTAGCTTCTCGAGGTGGTGGTGAAGGTACCCGAGGAATGTCTATCTTCTCCAGCTCCTCGTACACAATGGAGACCCGATTGATGCCGTCGACATGTGGATCTTCTTTACTCGATTTCTCCCTCATCGTCACTGCGTCCTCGCTAGCCGCAGCTTCCGACTCCGGGGAACTCGAAGACGATCCCAACGACCCGCGAGGCGACGAGGGGTCTGGAGTCCATGACGGTGGGTTTGAAAGTTCCTCACTTTCTGTTTGTGACTCAGCACCAGAAGGCAACAATGAGGAGGCTCTTGGAGGCGGTGGTGGCTTTTGGGACGGCCGGTTTCTGCTTCCTGGCCTCCCTCGCTTCTTTGATTTCAAGTTATCCTCCTTATCTTGACCGTCGTTTGGCACTGGAGACGGGGTGGTTGGCGACGCTGCAATGGGAAGCTCTTCGTCTGGCTGTGGACTAGCTTTGGGGTCACCGTGGTCCTCTAGGTTGGCTTGGGGTTCAGTTATCACGTCCTGTTTGTCGTTGTCACTTAGTGCTTCTGACTTGGGCTCCGCTAAGGCTTCAGGCTTCACCTCATTTGCCTCTTTTGCCGTGTGTTTGAGTGTTAACTTTTCCTTTTGATCTTCAGGAGGCTCAGGTGTGTGTTCAGTTGCTTGGCTGGCGTCCGGCTTTTTCTCGGTTTCCAGATTAAGGAGACCCGATTCAGGAGCTTCGTTACTTGGTTCCTCAGAAGGTACAGATGGGGAAAGAGATTTGGTTTCTTGGCTGACATCCGGCTTTTTCTCGGTTTCTAGATTAAGGAGACCCGATTCAGGAGCTTCGTTACTTGGTTCCGCAGAAGGTACAGATGGGGAAAGAGGTTTGGTTTCGGACACCTTCTCCAGGTTGTACAAAACAGGGTTGTCAAGATTGGTCTCAAGGTATGGCTTCACCACTGTTTCTACGCCTAAAGAACTCCCTTTACGCGTGATTGTCGGTTTGGCAGCCTTGGCATCCCTCTCTGGTGTCCCGGACAACAATCGCTCCTCGACTTCTGTTGCTAAATCATTGTCTGTCTCTACCATAGATAGCTGAGTGATGTCTGTTACCTCACTGACCTCCGGAGAGTCACTTATGTTTCTAAAATTCGTCTCTTCAATGAAATCTTCATCCCTCCATTCATCAGAAAGGTTGTCCTCTGAGGAATCGCCTAACCCCTCGATCATGTTGTGGTAGGAGCTGCGAGACCTGCGACCATTGTTTGCGTCCGTGGCGTCCTGGTCCTCGGCCGCTAGATGCTGCGTGGGTCCTCGTTCTGCAGGTGAATACTTTTGACTTGGGTCCTCTTGAATCAACTGTTCCAAGAGCTGCTCTTCTGTGGCTGCTCGCTCTTGAAGTGGCACTTCTAAGGCAATCTCTGTATTCGGCTCCTCTGTGCTGCTATCATCTCTGACTGGCTCTTCGATGGCTACATTTCCACTGACTGCAGTAGCTAAATCTACCCTGACTGGTTCTTCGGTAACTGTGACTCCTGTGGCGGTTTCATCTGTCGGGGCGTCCTCTCTGATTATTTCATTTGCCATTGCATTTTCCTCAAGTGGAATTTCTGTGGAAGAATCTCCATTGACTGTGTCACCGGTAGTTATTGTTTCTCGGTTTGCTTCCTCAGTCATTGGGTTCTCTCGAGCCTGAGTCTCCGCTTGCGATTCTGCTTCATTTCCAGCGGTGGATTCTGTCACTGTCTCGCCTTCTGTTGCTTGATTCCTTGCAGCTGTATCTGTATCTCTGTTCGACTGTTCCGTGGCTGCCTTCCTAGACGCTCCTGTCTCCATGTTCTTTTTAGAGGCACGAGTCGTTGCATCTTTCGCCTCTCTAAAGCGAGGAAGCTCAGGAGAACTGTCGCTGCTGCTGCTGATGTAGCCTCTGTTGCCAGGCCGAGTTCGCCTGAGTCGCCTGGAAGCTGTGCGTCTGTGTGTGATCACCTCCTCGGTCTGCTGGCGGCGGTAGACGACTTGACTGGTGGTGGAGGAGACGCCGAAAGACACTATTCCTGCGTCAGCGCTCTGTGCCACGCCTTGAATCACATTCCTCTGCTGCCACGCCTCCACCAAGCCCTGCGTCGACTCACCTCCAGTGCCTCCATTACTTACTAAGAGGTCTTGCAGTGCCCGCGTCTCCCTGTGCATCATTTGGAGCTCGTTCTGTAGTGCCTCCAAGGTCACGGGTGGCGCCTCTGACGGGGCCTCTGGAATGGCGTCTTGCCTGGCAACGATGGCGGTAACCTGGCCGCCATTCTCGCTCTCATTGCTGCTTGAAGAACCGTCAGAAATCTCCACTTTTGAAGGTTTGATCGCTTCCTCGACCTCGAGAATGAAGTCAAGGTCCTCCTCAGGTTCTTCGATAGCGAAGTCTATTGGCACCTGCACTCTGGAGGCCGAGTGAGAGGCCACGAAGCTTGTCTCGCGCCACCGCAGCGCCATGTTGCCTAATTACTCTCGTTTTCCATTCAGTGTCCTCGCGCCGCCCTGCCACGCCCTCCAGCCGTTCACTGCATGCACAACTGTTCTGTCTGTTTTCACTGAAGCACAAATTGATTCGTAAATGCGATTTTTCATGAATTTTACCTTTGGTTTACATTTACGTGGTGAAGTTTCAATTTTGTGTCACATTCAACAAAAGTTTTTGATTTTAAAGCCTTTATTTTGCCGCCCCAGTACACAGCAGTGCCTGGCGACGCCCCACTTCCAGCACCTGCCCGCCCAACCCCATGACCCGCGCCCGCCACTCGCCCTTCCTTTCACTCGCAGTTGAAACTCGGTACTTTCCCTGTTTCCAGTCCTCAAGCACCTCGTGTTCGCACACACGTGTCAAACTTTCTTGGTCCTGACAGTTGCCTGCTTTCAATCATGGGCACTGAAGTTTATTTTCGTGAATAACACAATCAGTCAAGTATTTTCACGTCACGTCACTGGCAGAACGCCCTGACGCCTCCTGCTCGGACAGCCGCGACTACTGTGCTGCAGGGAACTGAGGGAGGCGTCGCCCTACTGATCTTTACACCGCTTCTTGGGTCGTCCGGCAGCCCATCCACCAGCCGGCCGTTGCCGAGGCCCGGAACTTT
>NC_066564.1:8009746-8019746 GCF_024679095.1 Eriocheir sinensis
CTCTCTCTCTCTCTCTCTCTCTCTCTCTCTCTCTCTCTCTCTCTCTCTCTCTCTCTCTCTCTCTCTCTCTCTCTCTCTCTCTCTCCCCCCCCCCGGCCTAGGAAGTATTTTAAGTCTCGTCTGGAGTGTTGTGTTAGCGAGGGCGTGTGACGTCATTCGGTACACCTAAATATTTACTCGGCACACTTTTTTACGTTATTTGCTATTGTTTTTTGCCGCCTCTCTCTATTCCTGTCCCTTCACTGTCTGCCTCGTCCTGTATTCCCTCCTAAGTCTCTTTTTTTTCCCCTTTTCCTGTACATTCACCTTCCCCTGCTTGTGTCCTCCCTTCCCTTCTTTTCCCTTCTCCTTCTTTCCTTCCCCTTACCTTGCCTCCTCTTCCCTTCCCTTTCCTTTCATTCCCTTCCCCTCCCTTCTCTTTTCTGCCATTCCTTTCCCTTCCCTTCCCTTCCGTTCCTCTCTCTTTCCTTTCCTTCCATTCTCTCTCCTTCCCTTCCCTTCACGTTCCTTCCCTTCATTATTCTTCACTTTCCTTCCCTTTCTTATCCTTCACTTTCCTTCCCTTTCCTTCTCTTCTCTTCTTTTCCTTTTTTTCCCTTTCCTTTCGTTTCCTTTCCTCTCCTTCCTTTCCCTTCCCTCTCCCTCCCTTCACTCTCCTTCCCTCTCCTTCCCGTCCCTTCCTTTCTCTTCTCTTCCCTTTCCTTCTCTCTCCTTCCCTTCCCTTCCCGTTCCCTTCCCTTCACTCTCCTTCCCGTTCCTTCCTTTCTCTTCTCTTCCCTTTCCTTTCCTTCCCTTCTCTTCCCTTTTCTTCTCTCTCCTTCCCTCCCCTTCCCTCTCCTTCCCTTTCTTTTCCTTTCCTTTTCTTCCCTTCTCTCTCCTTCCCTTCTCTTCCCCTGCCTACACAAGGTTACGAGAAACAAGGAAAAATATAAAAGTAATTTGATGAGGATGAAGGTAAAAATACAAGTGTTGCGTAAACGTCGTAAAAGGCGAAACTTCTTTTAATTTCCTCGCGTTTTCTTTTTTTTCTTTTTTTTTTCCTTCCTGCATGACGGCGAGGCTTTCAAAACTGTGTGCCGCCACTTGAGTCTTTTTTGTTTTGTTTGCTGTGTGATGAAAGAAAACGGGCTTCTTGTTATTTTGTTAATTATATAGTGATGGCACACACACACACACACACACACACACACACACACACAGTCTCGTCTCTGTGAGTGTGGCTGGCCGATGCAGTCCCCCTCACTGCCGCTCAACAGTTCGGCAACAGTAAATCTTCCTCCACCACACTGCCTCCTTGGTTCTCCTCATAAGTGTCTTAGAAAAAGAGAGAAAAAAATAACCTGCAGTTACCCAAACTTTTGTTGATCTTACTAAGGCCTTTGATCGTGACAACATATGAGAATGTTTAAATAAATATTGAGTCTTGTGATGCGCCATTACCACGTGAGGTGGAAATTTTTCCGAGTGAACGTCAGGAGGTCCCTTCACCTTCCCCGCTAGCTCCAGCCCCTGACTTGCGCCTTGCCCAAGGGACTCGAATGGAGCAACTTTGTTTCCTCAGCCTGATAAATGATGCTCTGAGTTACATAAGCCGCCGCTGGAAATAAGTCGTCGACTCCACCATTGCTGTGGACGTGACGTCCAGCGAGCTCAGGACACTCTCTGAGCCTCTGAACGCTCCAGCCGTTGGCACCAACCAGTGACGTCACCGCCAACACTGCCAGCCCAGGTGATGCACGCCACCCCGGGGGCACACATCGCCGCACTCCCTACCACCACCGTGCCCCGACACCCTCCAAGTGATGGGGACTACCAAGCTCCGTGGCGTCCCCACTGATGACGAGCCCACCTGGAAGACTCGCGTCACCACGGTCACCAAGTCAGCCACGCACTGACTCTGCCTTCTCAGGTGCCTCAGATCACCGGGTGTTCCCTCGTGTGAGCTAAAATAACAATTACAAGATCTCCATCCTCCTCAAGCTGACACACGCCTCCCCTGCCTGGTCCTCTCCCAGCACAGGCACCCGGAGGGAACACCGAGAGATAACCCACATGAGGGCCTGCTGGACCATTTTAGTACGCGCCTGATTGCTTCGGTGATTCAAGTTATCAGTCAGGCATCAGTGGTCCACAGAACATAGCTAAATGTGTGTGTACCGGGACTTCAAAATTCTGCACTGCGTAATATAGGTGAGGTCTTACCAACAAGTTATGGAAAGTGGAAAAGACAAAGAGGAGGAGGAAGAGAGAGCAAGCAGCAGAAAGATAAGGACAAGGAGGAAGAGGTTTAAGTTCCCATGCAGGAATTCAACACCGTACTCTTCCCTCTCCCTTCTCTCCTCTCCCTCCTCCCCTTCTTTTCTATTCCCTCTTCTTCTCTCACCTCTGTCTCTCCTCTCTCCCTTATACAGCATGACATTTGAGCGGAAAACGAGACAAAAAAAGCGAGTCACGAAAAGGAGGTCAAGACTTGTCTATTAAGGAAGGAACAATGACAGGAGGTGATTGTGTGGTGCGATGATGATAGAGGTCGATGCAACAATAACTATAAGAGGTTGGGGGGGGCAGGGAGGGAGGGAGGGAGGGAGACAGAGAGCAGAGGAAAATGAGAATATAAGACCGCAAGGAAAGATGGGAGTGACAACAGGAGAGTGAAAAGGAGATGAGTAAGGAAAACAGATTGAAAAAGAGGGAGAGGAAGAAAAAGAAGAAAGGAAAATGAGAATAAATAAAAAATAAATAATAAGTAAATAACAAACAAAAGGAAAGAGTTAATGTATGAAGGAAGGAATTACTGGATGAGAAAATAGAGGAGGAAATGTAAAAAAATGTAGAGAGTATGAAGGAGAGAGGAAAGGGAAGGACAGATGGAAGGGAAAGGAGGGAGAGAGGAAGAAAAAGTAGAAAGGGAAACGAGAATAAACAAAATAAATAAGAAATAAATAACGTGGGTAAAGGAATGACTGGATGAGGAAATAGAGGAAGGGAGGAAAAAGTGTAGAAAAACGTAGAGAATGAAGGAGAGAGGAAAGAGGACAGATGGAGGAAAGGAGGGAGGGAGAGAGAGACAGGAAGTGAGGGATCAGTGGACCTTTCCATGGGAGAGAGAGAAGATTAAATAGGTGGAGGAAAATAAGATGGAGAGAAAAGAGGAACACAAACATGGAGGGGAAGGAGGGAGGGAGGAAGGGAGAGAGCGAACAGGTGGGAGAGAGAGGGGTGAGGTGTCTTTTCTCTCCCCTTCCTTTCCCTTCCCTTCCCTTCTCTTCTTTCCCTTCCCTTACCTTCCCTTCCCTGCCTTTCCCTTCCCTGCCTTTCCCTTCCCTTCTCTTCCCTGCCTTGCCCTTCCCTTCCCTTCCCTTCCCTGCCTTTCCCTTCCCTTCCCTGCCTTTCCCTTCCCTTCCCTTCCCTTCCCTGCCTTGCCCTTCCCTTCTCTTCCCTGCCTTGCCCTTCCCTTCCCTTCCCTGCCTTACCTTCCCTTCCCTGCCTTGCCCTTCCCTTCCCTTCCCTCCCTCCCTTCCCTTCCCTTCCCTTCCCTTCCCTTCCCTTCCCTTCCCTTCCTCATTTCCTCCCGTTCTTCCTCTCTCGTCGTATTTTCCTTCTTCTTCATCTCACTGACCACCTCCTCCCCCTCCTCCTCCTCCTGGCTCTTCCTCTTCCTCCCTTTGTCCTCTTTTCCTTCACAGGCTTCCTTCCCTTTCCTGTGTCCTTCTCTCATATGGACCCTCCTCCTCCTCCCCTTTCTCCTCCTCCTCCTCCTCTTCCTCCTCCTCCTCCTCCTCCTTCTCCTTCCTCTTGAGAACCTGAAACAAGATCACATATAAAGACTTGATCCTGAGAAAGTAAAGATTATTTTTCTTTCTTCGGCTGATGCTTATCTTGTGTGTGTGTGTGTGTGTGTGTGTGTGTGTGTGTGTGTGTGTGTGTGTGTGTGTGTGTGTGTGTGTGTGTGTGTGTGTGTGTGTGTGTGTGTGTGTGTGTGTGTGTGTGTGTGTGTGTGTGTGTTGGGGAAATTGAAAGTGAACCCATCTGGCCGAGGAGAGAAAGTGACTGACCGGCGACACACACTCACAAACACGTTCACCTTGCTGCGGTATTTACCTGCTAATAAGGACAACTGTACACCTGCCTGTCTGCCTCTATCCCCTCCCCCCCCCCCCTCCTCTCCTATAATGGTGTTTTTTTTCCCTCTTTTTTTTCTTCGTTTTTTTTTTTTGTTCTTGTTTTATTTTTTATTTTTGTTCATGTTCTTGTTTTTTTTTGTTTTCTTGTCTTGTTCTCTTTTTTTGTTGTTGTTGTTCTTCTTTCTTTTCTATTTCTTCATCATCAACATCTTTTTCTTCTTTTCTTCTTCTTCTTCTTCTTCTTCTTCTTCTTCTTCTTCTTCTTCTTCTTCTTCTTCTTCTTCTTCTTCTTCTTCTTATTATTATTATTATTATTATTATTATTATTATTATTATTATTATTATTATTATTATTATTATTATTATTATTATTATTATTATTATTATTATTATTATTAGTAGTAGTAGTAGTAGTAGTAGTAGTAGTAGAAGAAGTAGTAGTAGTAGTAGTAGAAGTAGTAGTAGTAGTATAAGTAGTAGTAGTAGTAGTAGCAGTAGTAGTAGTTGTAGTAGTAGTAGTAGTATTTTTCTTTCCCTTTTCGTAATAGTAGTAGTAGTAGTAGTAGTATCAGTAGTAGTAGTAGTATCAGTAGTAGTAGTAGTATCAGTAGTAGTAGTAGTAGTAGTATCAGTAGTAGTAGTAGTATCAGTAGTAGTAGTAGTAGTAGTAGTAGTAGTAGTATCAGTAGTAGTAGTAGTAGTAGTAGTATCAGTAGTAGTAGTAGTATCAGTAGTAGTAGTAGTAGTAGTAGTAGTAGTAGTAGTAGTAGTAGTAGTAGTAGTAGTAGTAGTAGTTTTCTTTCCTTTCCCCTTACTCCCAAAATTGGATAGAACTGAGAAAATAATCCAGGTAATGTGTTTATCCATGACTTTATATTAACTTTATCCATATCCTCTCCCTTTAATCCTCCTTAGATATCTGCTTTCTTCTCCCTCTTTCTTCTCCTCCTCCTCCTTTTGCTCCTCTTCAATAGTGATTCATGTAAATTTTCAGTCGTTCAGGGCTATTACCAACCCTTCTGTCCATCCCTCTTCCCTTTCCTTTCTTCCTGTCTCTCTCTTCCTCTCCTCCATCTCCTCTTACTCTCCCTCCTTCCCTCCCTCCCTCCCTCTATGCAGATCTCCTTCCTTTCATCCTTCCTTCTTTTTCTCTCTTTCTTTTGTCTGTCTTTTTCTCGTTCACATTTTTCTTCATCCTCCTCTGTTATACTCTCTCTCTCTCTCTCTCTCTCTCTCTCTCTCTCTCTCTCTCTCTCTCTCTCTCTCTCTCTCTCTCTCTCTCTCTCTCTCTCTCTCTCTCTCTCTCTCTCTCTCTCTCTCTCTCTCTCTCCTCTCTCTCTCTCTCTCCTCTCTCTCTCTCTCTCTCTCTCTCTCTCTCTCTCTCTCTCTCTCTCTCTCTCTCTCTCTCTCTCTCTCTCTCTCTCTCTCTCTCTCTCTCTCTCTCTCTCTCTCTCTCTCTCTCTCTCTCTCTCTCTCTCTCTCTCTCTCTCTCTCTCTCTCTCTCTCTCTCTCTCTCTCTCTCTCTCTCTCTCTCTCTCTCTCTCTCTCTCTCTCTCTCTCTCTCTCTCTCTCTCTCTCTCTCTCTCTCTTCCTTCCCCATCTCCTTCCTTTCTTCCTCTTCCTTCCTCTTATAAGTTTATGTCCCTTCATCCTCTCTGTCTTTATCACCTCCTCTTCTTCTTCTCTTCTTCTTCCTCCTCCTCCTCTTCTTTCTTTATTTCCTTCTCCTCTATCTCTTCTATTATCTCTTCCTTCTTTTCATGGTTTTCTATATTGACTTAACTTCTTCTTCTTCTTCTTCTTCTTCTTCTTCTTCTTCTTCTTCTTCCTACTCCGTTATCCTTTCCTCCTTTCCTCCACTTCCTGTCTCTCCGCCTGTCCCTCCTCCGTTATAAGTACTCTTCCTCCTCTCATCTTCCTCCTCCTCCTCCTCCTCCTCCTCCTCCTCCTCCTCCTCCTCCTCCTCCTCCTCCTCCTCCTCCTCATTCTACTCCGTTATCCTTCCCTCCCTCCTTGCCTACCATTTATGTCTCTTTCCTCTCCTCCTCCTCCTCCTCCTCCTCCTCCTCCTCCTCCTCCTTCTTCTCCTCTTCCCTCCACAATACTCTAGAGGCAAATGGTGACAATGACCTCTACCTCCTTCCTTCCTTCCTTCCTTCCTTCCTTTCTCTTCCTTCCTATTTCCTCTTCGTCTTTTTCGTGTCTTTCAAACATTTTTTTTTCTTTCTTTTTTTCTTGTTTTCTTTTTAATGTTCTCTCCCCATTGTTCGTTCGTTCGTCTGTTCGTTCGCGTTGAGAAGTGTTTTACGAAGATCTTTATGGAGGCGATAAAAAAAAGTTCGTAGAGAGAAAGAGAAATAAAAGGAAGGAGGAGGGGAAGGAAAGGAGAATGAGAGGAGGAGGAGGAGGAGGAGGAGGAGGAGGCGATAAAGACAGTTCGAAGAGAGGAAATGAAATAGATAAAAGATGAGGAGGTGGAGAGATAGGAAGAAGGAAGAAGGAGGAGGAAGAAAGGAGAAGAAAGAGGAGGAGGAGGAGGAGAAGGAGATGGAAAGTTAAGGATGGGAAGGTGGAAAGAATGGAAGATGGATGAAGAAAGAAAGGAAAAGAAGAAGAAAGAAGAAAAAGAAGAGGAGGAGGAGGGGGAAGAGGAGTTGGAAGTCGAGGAAAACAATAGAGTTCGTCATCCGTTATTGTAATAAACACACACACACACACACACACACACACACACACACACACACACAGAGAGTTCAGTGTACACAATAATTGAACACCTCACTCAGCAATAAATAATAATAATAAAAAGATATATATGATACTCCTTCGAAATTAGATAACAGAAAGAAAGGTATTTGAAGCAGTGTTAGAACAAATTTGAAAAGAAGTATTACAATTCTGGCCATTACTACTACTACTACTACTACTACTACTACTACTACTACTACTACTACTACTACTACTACTACTACTACTACTACTACTACTACTACTACTACTACTACTACTACTACTACTACTACTATTACTACTACTACTACTACTACTACTACTACTACTACTACTACTACCATCATCATCATTATCATTATCATTACTATTATTATCAGAAGCAATAACAAAGAAAATTAATAAAGCGAAGTCAAGTCAAACCGGAACCACTTTTGATGACACCACCGCCCTTGAACCAGAGGAGGAAGACGAGGAGGAGGAGGAGGAGGAGGAGGAGGAGGAGGGAGACACTGGGGTGGTTAGTGGGAAAGAGATGGAGGACGGTGGGGAGGTGGAGGAGAGGGAGGGAAGGAGGAGGAGGAGGAGGAGGAGGAGGAGGAAGAAGAGGAGGAGGAGGAGGAGGGTACCACTACTTCCGCTGCTTCGTGAGGAGAATTTCCGTTTGCGGGAAGAAGAAGAGGAGGAAAAAGACAATGCTGGAAGAAGTAGGAGGAGGAGGAGGAGGAGGAAGAGGAGGAGGAGGAGGAAGAGAAACTGAGCAATAAAAGAGGAAAATAGAAGATAAAAATTGAAACAAAATCATAAGAGGAGATGAAGGAGAGGAAACAGAGTAAGGAAGAGTTATTAGAGAGAGAGAGAGAGAGAGAGAAGAAAAACGTAGAGTAATGGATTATGAGAAAGAGGGAAAAGAAGAAAGGAAAAGGAAGAAAGGCAGACATAGAGAAAGATAATGATGAAAGGAAGGAGAGAAAACATTGCAAGGAAGGATTGGAGAGAAGGAAGGAAGAGATAAGAGGGAGATAAAAGACATAAGGAAAGAGATGATGATTAAAAGAGAACACATAGTAAAGAAGGATTGTAGAGATAGAGAAGGAGGGAAGAAGGGAGGAAAGGAAAACAGAGAGGGAAGAAAAAGTGAGATGGAGAGATAAAAACTGTGTGAAGGAGGATTAGAGATAAGAGAGAAGGAGGGAAGAAGGGAGGAAAGGAAAACACAGAGAGAAGGATAAGGGAATGAACAGAGAATGATGATTAGAGGAAAGAGGAAAGGAGGAGGAAGAGGAAAGAGGAAAGGAGGAAGAAAAGAGAAGAAAGAAGAAGGGAGGAAAGATAGAGAGAAGGATAAAGGAATAAACAAAGAGGAGGAAAGAGGAAAGGGATGTGGAAGAGGGGGGAGGGAAGGGAGGAGGAAGAGGAAGAGGAGCAGGAGAGGAAAAGAGGAAAGAAGAGAGAAAAGAGAAAGAAGAAAGAAGGGAGGAAAGAAGGATAAAAAAGTGGGAGAAAAGGTGCCTGATGATACAATGGGAGGAGAAGGAGGATGAGGATGAGGATGAGGAGGAGGAGGAGGAGGAGGAAGAAGAAGAGGAGCAGGAGGAAAGAGGAAGTGGGAGGAGGAGGAGGAGGAGGAGGGGGGGTGGTGCTGACACCTCGGTCACAGGTGCAGTCAAGGGGACCTCTTGACCCAATTTCTCTGCGATTATTAGAGAGAGAGAGAGAGAGAGAGACGAACATACATACATACATACACACATACATAAATAGATAGACAAATATGAGAGATAGACAAAAAAAAAGTTTGACGCCTAGAGGAAAGAAAAAAGGCAGACGACAGACAGACAGACAGACACACAGACAGACAGACAGACACACAGACACATACATACATACATACATACATACATACATACAGACAGACAGACAGACAGACAGACAGACAGACAAACTTAATCAAAACTTAAACTAATTTCGCTCAAACTCGAATTTACGTACACACTACAGAGAGAGAGAGAGAGAGAGATTCAGCAATTTGTATTTAGTTATTCTTAACGACTAAATATTTTCCAAGGCAGGAATTTTAATCATTATTTGAGTCTTGACAACATTCATAGTCAAACAGTTAGGTAAATATTAAGAGCCAGATTAGTCTCTCTCTCTCTCTCTCTCTCTCTCTCTCTCTCTCTCTCTCTCTCTGCAATTAACTTCTTTCGTGGCTCTCAATGTCGTTTTCGCCCCAATGGTTGCATAGTGTGTGTGTGTGTGTGTGTGTGTGTGTGTGTGTGTGTGTGTGTGTGTGTGTGTGTGTGTGTGTGTGTGTGTGTGTCCAGGTTGGTGTATTAAGGGCGGGAGGAATGTGTGCTGCTTAGGGGGGAGGGGGAGGTGGAAGTGGGTAGATAGGGGGGAAGGGGGGAGGGGTAAGGGGGTAAGGTGGGGGGGGGGGTCGTACTATAAAAGGAGTCCACGGGGAGGAGGCGTGTGACGTGACGGGCATTGACAAGGCGTGCCACAGCTGGAGGAGTCTTGGGGCGGGAGGACATGTATGGGAAGGCCGAGGAGGAGGAGGAGGAGGAGGAGGAGGAGGAGGTACTTCATGATAAGGAGGACAAGGAAGAAAACAAAGGAAGGGAAGTGGGGGGGAAGACTAATACAGTAGGGGTGCACGGGAGGGGCGGGAGGAGCGAGAGGAGGCGTGGAGTGAGCGAGAAGAGATTAGCAAGGATAAAATAAAATGTATCAAAGGTTAAAGATGCACAAAAGGTGGAGGAATTTTGCAAAGGGCGGGAGGAATCGTATAAAGGCGAGAGGAATTTTGCAAAGGGCGGGAGGTATCGTATTGAGGCGAGAGGAATTTTGCAAAGGGCGGGAGGTATCGTATTGAGGCGAGAGGAATTTTGCAAAGGGCGGGAGGTATCGTATTGAGGCGAGAGGAATTTTGCAAAGGGCGGGAGGTATCGTATTGAGGCGAGAGGAGCTTTACAAAGGGCGGGAGGAGTTTTGCAAAGGGCGGGAGGAATCTTATAGAAGCGAAAGGAGTTTTGCAAAGGGCGGGAGGAATCGTATAGGGGCGAGAGGAATTTAGCAAAGGGCGGGAGGAGTTTTGCAAAGGGCGGGAGGAATCGTATAGAAGCGAGAGGAGTTTTGCAAAG
>NC_066564.1:8024746-8039746 GCF_024679095.1 Eriocheir sinensis
GTTTTGCCTTTCTCCTGGGGCTAAACACACACACACACACACACACACACACACACACACCAGGTCTCTCTCTCTCTCTCTCTCTCTCTCTCTCTCTCTCTCTCTCTCTCTCTCTCTCTCTCTCTCTCTCTCTCTCTCTCTCTCTCTCTTCACGGTTCTTGTGGAGGCTTTGTCCTTGTTCTGCAGAATCCTGACGTGGTTCTGGCCAAGGAAAACCGGAGGACACTAGATTTTCCCCTTTTTTCCTTATTTATTTTATTTATTTATTTATTTATTTATTTTGCTTTTCCGAGTCACTGTGATTCTGATTCTTGTTTTGTCTGTGGCTTTGTGATTAGTCGGTTGGTATTGATTCTCTTTTTATCTCCCCTGTATCTCTCTCTATCTGTATCTATCTATCTGTCTGTCTATCTAGCCATTAAGCAGTCTATCTATCTACCTGTATCCATCTATGTATATCGTATTGTATGTTATGTTAATTTATATTCTTGCTCGCCGTGAATGAGGATTGTTTGAGTTTCCCTTTGATAGACGAATAGGTGCATAGGATGATCAAGTGCACTAGTGAAATCAAATATACAAGTAATGGATATACAAGTAAGCAAGTAAAGAAAATGGGTTACCATACACACTGGGAAGGTAAAGTGTAAGGTTGGCAAGGGAAATGATGGGGTAAGGTAATTTTTTCTCACCTTAAGCTAAATATTAATCGTGAGAGAGAGAGAGAGAAATAAAAGAAAAAATATAGAAAGAAAGAATTAAAGGAGAGAAAGAAGAGAGAGAGACTGATCAAGGGATGGGGGGGGAGGGGGGAGAGGGGTTTCGTCAGCTAAGGGGGACTCTTCAAGGTTACCCTCTTCCTCTTTCCGTCCTCCTCCTCCTCCTCCTCTTCTTCCTCTTTTCCCTCCTCCTCCTCCTCCTCCTCCAAATCCAAGTGTTTTCTCTCCTTCTCTTCCTAATTGCTTTGCCACCTATTTTCCTCCCCTTCTCTCTCTCTCTCTCTCTCTCTCTCTCTCTCTCTCTCTCTCTCTCTCTCTCTCTCTCTCTCTCTCTCTCTCTCTCTCTCTCTCTCTCTCTCTCTCTCTCTCTCTCTCTCTCTCTTTACCTTTCCTTGCAATTCCTCTTATTTTTATCCTCCTTATGGTTCTCCTCCTCCTCTTCCTCTTCCTCTTCCTCCTCCTCCTCCTCCTCCTCCTCCAGCTCGTCTTTTTTTCCTTCTTTTTCTTATCGTTGTTCTCTTCCTCTCTCCTCCTCCTCCTCCTCCTCTAACTCTCCTTTTTTTCCTTTCTCTCCCCTTTTTCCTCTACCTCTTCCTCCTCCTCCTCCTCTAACTCTCCTTTTTTTCCCTTCTCTTCCCTTTTCCTCTATCTCTTCCTCCTCCTCCTCTTCCTTCTCCTCCTCCTCCTCTTTCTCCTTCTCCTTCTCCTGTTCCTCCTCCTCCTCTTTCTCTGCCTCCTCCAGACCATCCTTTTCCCTCCTTTTTCCATATAGCTTTCCTCTTCCTCCTCTTTCCTCTTCTTGTAACTCGCCTTTTTTCCTCCTCCTCCTTCTCCTCTCCTCTTCTTCCTCCCCTCCCCCCTACCTCCTCCTCCCCCTCCTTCTTCCCCGCCAAAGAATACAATATTATAAGCACTGAATGGAAAATAAATTATGGAAAAAAGTATCATGGGGAAGGAAAGGGAAGAGATAAAATGCAGGAAAATATTTTGGGCTCCCGCGTGAAGGAAAATATCGCGGGAGGGAAAGTTACGAGATTTTTTTTTTTTTTTTTTTTTTTTACTGTATTCCTAAAGCTTATTATCAGTCGACCTTATTTCCCGCGCCCTGATTTATTGCGCTTCTTCCTGTTTTGTCATTTTTATTTATTTCTTTTTCTTTTTTACCTAAACGTATTATTAGTGTTGCTTGATTTCCCGCGGTTTCGTTGGCTTCAGGTTTTATACTTGTTGTTGTTGTTGTTGTTGTTGTCGGTGGTGGTGGTGGTGGTGGTTACTGTTTCTCTTATTATCCTGTTAAGTTTTTTTTTTCCTTACTGTTATTATTATTATTATTATTATTATTATTATTATTATCATCATTGTTGTTGTTGTTGTTGTTGTTGTTGTTGTTATGTCAGTTATGAATTGTTTAACTCCTCTTGATTGAGACTTTGCCCCTGTTCTTTTTTTTCTTTATTTATATTTTGATTTATTTTTTCACTCTTTTTGCTCCGTCTTTTTCATTCGGCGTGATGTTAACTATAAGCGTGGCGTCAACTTCAAGCGTGATGTTAATGCTACTCTTTTTTATAGGGGCAGTGATCAGCGGGCTTTTTTTTCCATTATTTTCTTTTACCCTTGAACTGCTTCCTTTACCGTAAAAAAACCCCACCATACGAAAGCCAAATTAGTCACTGCGTCACTCTTGTACGCAATATCTGCTGTGACATTGAAGCTGTGACTAATCTGACGAGGATATTGTCATGACTCAAAACAATGTCAGATTTTTACTCAACCTCCAGTCAGGCCTTGCAAGCGTCACATTCACGCTGGTATGTATGATTGCTAGCTAGCGTGACCTTTTGGCTTGCTATAGTGTAACCTGGTTGCTGTTATGTGATTAGTGCGTGTCCCTCAGGTGTCGGCAGGTGGTGTGAGTTATGTATAAGCGCCGTGTCCCTTCACCGAGACCTGCCACAGAGAAGGGACGAGGGAGGGGAAGGGAAGGGAGGGAAGGGAAAGGGAGCGAGGAAGGTCGAAGTGCAGGGAGGGGGGGATGAGGGAGTGTGTGTGTGTGTGTGTGTGTGTGTGTGTGTGTGTGTGTGTGTGTGTGTGTGTGTGTGTGAAGGCGGGGAGGAGGAGGAGAGGCAGGCGAGAGAGCGGAAAAGTAAGGAAGGAGAGTGGGAGAGAGAATTATGGAAATGGCTTCATCTTACTTAGCATTACATCGAGCAGTTCATGGGTTGGAAGACTTGAGACAGCGATTTTACGATGATAGCGGTGATAGCAGTTGTTGTAGTAGTAGTAGGAGCAGCAGCAGCAGTAGTAGTAGTAGTAGTAGTAGTAGTAGTAATTGTAGTAGCAGTAGAAACGATTAAGAAAGAGAAAGAGTGTATTATTCAGTAAACTTAAAAAAAAAAGTTTGCATTCCAAGTCTGAGAAGGTTGGCAGGTGGGACCCTTCTTGACTTCATTCATTAAATCACAGGTGCTTTATCAGACCCTAGTTGGCAGGTGTCATTTAAATCTTTGTATCTGTTTCCACGCATCACGTCGTCATGTCAAATTAAGTCCAAGAGGAGTCCCGTTGGCTGGGCTTTCTGGGGCTTCACACACCACTTGACGGGCTTCGAACTGAGGTGATCTGTCTGTTATCCGTCCGTGCGCCCTCCTCCTCCGCTGAGCCTCCGTGACGGTACTGGACAGATTTGTGACGGGAATTTTGGCGTCATCTGTCACGAGGGAAGGTCAGGTGTGTGTGACTACGCTGTTTGGTGTGTTGCTTGTACTGTATTGAGTGGCGATGTAAAAGAAAGGACGTGTGCTTGTATTAATATTGCATTGGTATTCCTCTCTTCCTCTTCCTTCTCCTCCTTATCTTCCTCCTCTACCTCTTCCTTTTCCCTTCTTTTTTTTCATATAACTTTCCTCATCTTCCTCTTTCCTCTCCTTTTGCTGGTGATGTGAAAGAAGGGAGTTATTGCATTGTGTGTTGATATAAAATAAAAGTGTTTGTATTGGCATTGTATAATATGTTGATGGTATGAGAGGGGGGACGTGTGTGTGTGTGAGTGTGTGTGTGTGTGTGTGTGTGTGTGTGTGTGTGTGTGTGTGTGTGTGTGTGTGTGTGTGTGTGTGTGTATTAGTGGTTTTGTTGTTAATGTTGTGGTTGTGCTTGTGAGGTTGCATTGCGTGTTGGTGATGTAAAATAAAAGGAGTGTGTTGGTATTAGCATTTTATTATATGTTGATGATGTGAGAGGAGTGTCGTGTGTGTGTGTGTGTGTGTGTGTGTGTGTGTGTGTGTGTGTGTGTGTGTGTTAGTGGTTGTTAATGTTGTGGTTGTGAGGTCATCTTTGTTATTACTCTTCCCTTGGCTTTTCTGCATGTTTTCTGTTCCCTCTTTTTTTTTTTTCCCTCGAGGTGGTTGTGTTGGTGATGTCCTTGCAAGGTCTCTTTCCACGTTGATGATGTTGACGGTTTCTTAATTTTTTTCTTTTTTCTTCTTCTCGTATACTCTATGACATCACGTACAAGAGTTTACATAAGCGAAGTCAGGTTACTGAGCACACACACACACACACACACACACGACATACAGACAAGCAAAAAAACACACACACACACAATTACAAAAACAAAACAAAAACAGAAAAATAAAAACAAGTGATAACAAACAGGTGCGCGCCGGGTCGTTGTTTACCTTTACCTGGGCGGCGCATCACCCCCCTCACCTTGTTTACCTGGCTCGTGACGTCATTCCCCTCCCCCCCACCCCCGCCCCTCCCTCCACCTGTATGTATAGTGTTCTCTCTCTTTGTCCTTTGTCCTCCTCCTCCTCCTCCGCCTCTTCATCATCCTCGTCCTTCTTTCTCTATTCTCTTCCTTCCTTCTCATTGTTTTAATTTTTTCCCGTTTCGCTTCCTCCTCTGCCTTCGTCTCCTCCTCCTCCTCCTCAACCTCCTCTTCTTCCTCCTCCTGTTACTACTACTACTACTACTACTACTACTACTACTACTGTTGCTGCTGCTATTGCCCCACCCATAATGTTCAAAGTCTGTGTGTGTGTGTGTGTGTGTGTGTGTGTGTGTGTGTGTGTGTGTGTGTGTGTGTGTCGAGTTTATTTTTCTCTCCATTCTTGCATCTTCACACCTTTCCTCCTACCTACCTCCCTCTTTCCCTCCCTCCCTCCCTCCCTGTGTATATCCTTTTCAACCTGTTCCTCCTCCTCCTCCTCCTCCTCCTCCTCCTCCTCTTCCTCCTCCTGGGCTGCCATAGGATGTTAGACTTCATTAGAGGGTAAACATTGCTGCATAAGAAGGATAAACAGAGAGAGAGAGAGAGAGAGAGAGAGAGAGAGAGAGAGAGAGAGTCGTAGTATGCCCCCTCTACTGACCCTGCTCACCTTCGCCGCATACCTGCTTCCTCCCTCCTCCACCTCCTCCTCCTCCCTCCGCTCCTTACCCTCCAGCTAGGACAGTCCCCCCTCCCTTCCCATCCCCCTTCCCTCCCTTACCTCTATCTCTCTCTCCTCCCTTCCTCCCCTTCCCTTTATCCTTCTCTCCCTCTTTTGGCTTTTGCCCATACCTAAGTTACCCAAACCTCCTCCTCCTCTTCTTCCTCCTCCTTTTCGTCTTCTGTCTGAGTCCTTCCTTCTTCCTCCTTTTCCTCTTCATTTTCATATTTACTCTTTTTTTAAACATCGTCATTTCTCTTTTCTCCTTCCTTTTCCTCATTTCCTTTCATTTTCTTTTTTTTTGTCATCGTTTTCTTCTTCCTCATTATCGGCCCTGTTCTCATTCTCCTCGTATCCTCCTCCTCCTCCTCCTTGTCATTCTCTTCCTTTGCATTTTTCTTATCTTCTCTCTCTTCTCTTCTCTATCATCATCATCGTCATTCTCTCCTTCTTCCCTCGGTTTCACTCTCCATCATCTTCTTATTTTCCATCCTGTCACAACTACATTTTCTAGGCGTCTACTTTCTTGAATCTCTCTAACTTTCTCTCCACTCTAGTCCTTCCTCCTCCCTCTCTCCTCCATCTCTCTTAACTTCCCCTCCACTCTAGTCATTCCTCCTCCCTCTCTCCTCCATCTCTCTTACTTCCCCTCCTCTCTAGTCCCTCCTCCTCCCTCTCTCCCCCTCTTCCTCCTCCTCCTCCTCCTCCTCCTCCTCCTCCTCCTCCTGCTCCACCTTGCATACCTCTTGCCACCTGGATTGGTACTTCGTTCTCATCCACCTGCCACCAGAACCTGCTCCACCTCTACCTCCAGCTCCACCTGAACCCCCTCCCGTCAACCACACTTAACCACACACACACGCCACACCTCCCTCTACCCCCTCCTTACCCCTACTCCACCCCCCTTCCCCTGTAACATGTGTAAGCCCATATAACATCCCTTGCCAGTAAGCCGCCCTTGACACCCTCTCTTAAGGTAGGGTCATTAGCACACGAGTACGTCAGGTGAGATTAGTGTTACCTGTCGCTACCTGGGAGATGCGCGCTGCCCCGATGTTGATGCGTCTTGCCACCCGTCCACCTGCGTCCCAGCCTCGCCTCTTACGCCACCTGGCCGGTCCCTCCTGCGCCATTACCTGTATGCTTCACTCTTCTCCCCCATCGCCCCTTGCGTCCGTCACACCTGGTTACTTGCTTTGCTCGTAACCACCTGGATGCTTACCTGTTAGAGTACTGCTTTGTTTTCTTTCTATCTGTCTATCTGTTTATCTATCTGTCTGTCTATCTGCTTCCTCGTTCATCTTTTTGTTTTTGTTTTATTCTTGTTATTTGTTAGTTGTCTTGTTCTTCACTTTTATTTGTTTCTATTTTTTTTTTTCGTTTTCTCGTGATTTTTCTTGTTTTTTTATGTTTTTTCTTTTTAATCTTTCTTCTCTTCACATTTTTTTTCTTTTTTCTTTGCTTAGTCTTTTCTTCTTTTTCTTTTTCTTCTTCTTATTATTATTACTATTATTTTCTTTTTTCTTTTTTTTCTTTCTTCTTCTTCTTCTTCTTCTTCTTCTTCTTCTTCTTCTTCTTCTTCTTCTTCTTCTTCTTCATCATCATTATCATCATCATCTTTATTTTCTCTCTCCCTCTCTTTCTCTCTCTCCCTCTAGGTCACCTGCGCCTCCTACGTCCCCTCTTATCATCCTGAGGAGTTGAGGCGTTCCTACACACCGTCCCCGCCCACTCCCGACATTCCTCCTCCTCCTCCTCCTCTTCCTCTTTTTTTTTCGTCCTCTTCGTCGTCGCCCTCCACTTTCTGTTCCCCTTTTTTTTGCGTTTTTCCTGATTCGTTTTCCTGATTCGTTTTCCTTCCTTCTTTCGTTTTTCTCTTCGTTGTTTTTTTCCTCCTTGTTGAGTTTTCTTTTCTTTTTTTTCTTTTTTTTTGGTAACGTACGTGTTGTCATGTCTTGTTCGTGTCCTCTCTGTTTTCTTTTTCTTTCTTTTTTTTCTTTTTCCTCCTCGTTCTCTCTCTCCGCTTCCAACTTTTCCCTCACACAGACACACAAACACACGACGGATTCAAACATTTATTTCTCTTTCCTACAATAACGTGTATTTATGTATGTAAGTATGTGTGTATATAAGTAACGTATATACACCCGGATAATATGACCCATGTTTCCTCCTCCTCCTCCTCTTCCTCTTCTTCCTCCTCCTCTATTTGGTTAGGTTAGGTTAGGTTAGGTTAGGTTAGCTTTCTTCTCCTCCTCTTCCTCCTCCTCTTCCTCCTCTATTTGGTTAGGTTAGGTTAGGTTAGCTTTCTTCTCCTCCTCCTCCTCCTCCTCCTCCTCTTCCTCCTCCTCTTCGCACATAATTCGCTGTTTTTTTTTCTCTTCCTTTTCCTCTCCTCATGCGTTCTTTGTTTACGTTTCTTTATACGTTTGTTTTTCCTTCTCCTACACCCGTTTATAGTGTGTGTGTGTGTGTGTGTGTGTGTGTGTGTGTGTGTGTGTGTGTGTTTAGTTAATTCGGTCACTCCTACTCGTCTTGTTACTTCTTGCACACATATCTCTCTCTCTCTCTCTCTCTCTCTCTCTCTCTCTCTCTCTCTCTCTCTCTCTCTCTCTCTCTCTCTCTCTCTCTCTCTCTCTCTCTCTCTCTCTCTCAATCTTTTTTTCTTGTTTTCTTGTTGTTCTTCTCCCTCTCTGACAATTTGGAGGAGAAGGAGGAGGGGGAGGAGGAGGAGGAGGAGGAGGAGAACGGCCTTGTAGTAATTGTGGCTGCCCACCCGACAAGACCTGAATGTTTGATGCCTCTACCCCCCCCCCAACCACCACAACCACCACCACCACCACCATCACCATCAGCACTATACCCTCACCTCCACCTCCACAGCTAAACCTTCAAACAAACTCCACCTCCTCCTCCTCCTCCACTCCCTTCTTTTTCTTCTTCCTCCACCTAAACTTCCTCCTGTGCTTATTCCATCTTGAGTGAGGAGGAGGAGGAAGAAGAAGAGGAGGAGGAGGAGGAGGTGAAGCGTATATGGTGAGACAGGAAGAGCGTGCGAGAGAGAGGGGGGTTGAGGGGGGTCGCGGGGAGGCAGGTTTTGTGTGAGTGTGAGGCAGGATTGAAGGAGGAGGAGGTGGATGGAGGGGGAACTGAGGCTGGCTGGCGCATTCCTCTCATTCCATTGTATAATAGCCTTTGTTAATAGTTAATTAAAGGCGTTTGTGTGTGTGTTCGTGTGTGTGTGTGTGTGTGTGTGTGTGTGTGTGTGTGTGTGTGTGTGTGTGTGTGTGTGTGTGTGTGTGTGTGTGTGTGTGTGTGTGTGTGTGTGTTCGTTTGTTTTTGCATTTATTTTTGTGCATTATATATATGAATTTTTATGTGCATGTCTATATGTGTGTATGTATGCGTATCCATGTATAAATAATGTTTCTATGTATCCCCGTATGTATGTATGTATGTATGTATGTAACTGATTATATAACACATCACACAGACACACAAACACACAACTGATTCAAACATTTATTTCTCTTTCCTTCAGTAACGTCAGGGAAGTGCAGTGCGTGTATTTATGTATATAAGTAACGTATATACACTCTGATTATATGACCCATTAACCCACCCACACACACACACACACACACACACACACACACACACACACACACACACACACACACACAGCTGGCACAAACATTTTTTTCTCTTTCCCTCGCTAACGTTGGGGAAGTGTGGCTCGTGTGTTGTTTCCTCGAGGCCGCCGTGCGTGTGGTCGGTGGAGCAGGACGCGGCGCACGGAGGCTGGAAGCTGTGAAGTGGTACGGAAAACAGAGGGAGATAAAAAAGGGAGAAAATACAGCGGGCTTGCACGGTAGGGAGGCGTGTTGATAGCATGGGTGTGTACTTAGCGGCGATGGAGGAGGAGGAATAGGAGGAGAAGGAGGGGGAGGGAAGGCAGTGGTGTTGGTGTTCTTAAAAGTACGGCCACCTCAGTTCGCACGTTTGAAATGCCTCTCTTAGAAGTTCCTGGGATTTTCATGGACTCCTTCGTGATCCCAGTGATAGTTTTACACGACTTCTACATCTTCGTGATCCCAGTGATAGTTTTACACGACTTCTACATCTTCAACGGGAGAGACGTATTGGCACCTTAGGATACACCCGTTTGGAAAGCCTCTCGTAGAAGTTCCTGGGATTTTCATGGACTCCTTCGTGATCCCAGTGATAGTTTTACACGACGCCTGCATCTTCAGCGGGAGAGACTTATAGAAGAGGAATAATTCAAGAGAAGAAAAAGAGAAAGAACAGTAAATAATGAAAAGGAGAATACTATACAACTTGGCCTTGGCGAAGTTACGCGTTAGTGAAGAGGTAACGAAAGCTTGCGAGAGGCGATGTGTGGTGGTGGTGGTGGTGGTGGTGTTGTGGCGACGAGGAGCTGGGCGGTGGTGGTGTTGCGTCTGCGGTGGTGGTGGTGGTGGTGGTGGTGGTGGTGGTTGTATGTTAAAAATGATGTATAAAGAAGATGAAGCAGTAAAAGGAAATGAAGAAGAAAAGAGGATGAAGAAAATGAAAAAAAAGAAAAGTAGATTGAAAAAAATGGAATTAGAAGAAAATGAAAAAAATAAGAAGACAAAAAAGTAAATAGAAATAAATAAAGAAGCAGAAGAGGAAGAAAAACGGCACAGAGAGAGGAGGAGGTGTGGCTGGCTGCAGTGTGTCCTTTCTTAACTCTGGGCTGGTCATGATGGCAGAGGAGTGGAGGGGGGCGGAGGGGGGAGGGGGGAGGGGGGCGGAGGGGGGGGGAGGGGAAAGGGACGTGAGTTTACCTGCTACAACCTTTTCCTCCTCCTCCTCCTCCTCCTCCTCCTCTTTCTCTCTTCTCATTCCTTCTCTTCGTCTTCTAACACATTAATTCCTATCTCTTTTCGCTTTTGTGTCTCCTCCTCCTCCTCCTCCTCCTCTGCAGTTGCTTTCTTCCTCCTCCTCCTCCTTTTTCTATTTCCCTCTCATTCTTCTCTTCCCTTCTTCTTAGGTTTCTTTCTTCCTCCGTCTTTTCGTTCTCATGTATTTAATTAACTCTCATCCCCTCCGTTGACTTTTTCCCATTCTCCTTCCTTCTCCTCTCTTCTCCTTTTTATATCCTTGTTCTTTTTTTTCTTTCCCTTTTTTTGCATTTTTCTCCTTCTTCAACCTCCTTCTACTTCCTTCCCTTTTTCCTCTCTTTGGTTCCTTCATCTTATTCCCTTTCCTCCTCCTCCTCCTCCTCCTCTTTACAATTCTTTTCATATTTTCCCGACTTTCTTGTTTTTTCCTCTGTTCTTCCTCCTTTCTACTTCTCTGCTTCCCTCTCTTCCTTTTCTCTTCTTCCTCCTTCTCTCCATTCTCTTTCCTTTACATTTGTTTATATTTTCCCGGCTCTTGTTTTTCGCTTTTCTTCCTCCTCTTCTGTTTCATTCTTCTGCTTCTTCCTCTTCCCTTTTTTTCTCTTCTCTCATTTCCTTTCCTTTACATTTTCTCTGGTTTTGTTTTTCGCTGTTTCTCCTTCTTACTCCTTTTCTCTATTTGCTTCTTCTTCTCTTTTTTTCTTTCTCTCCTCCTCATCTCGGGTCCCCAAATGCAGCTCGGGGTCAGGCGGGGTCGCGCAAGGTGGTCGTGTGTCACTCCCAGAGGTCTTTGCAGGAGTCGGGTCGTAGTGGTCGTTCCCTTGCCTCTCTCTTCCCTCCTTCTCCTTCAGTCCTGCCTCGTTCCTTCTTCTTTACGTTGCTAGCCTTGCTTTGACCCTTCCTTCATCCTCCAATTCTTCCTTCCCTTAGTCCTCCTTCACCCCTTTTTTCCCTTCCCAATCCTTCCTTGCTTCCTCCTCCTCCCTTTCTCCAACCCTGTCTCAACCCCTTTCCGTCCTTCCTCCAATGCTGTCTCGTCTCTTTCTTCCCTCCTTCAGTCCTGTTATGCTTCTTTTTCCCTTCCTTTTCTTGCTTTTCCTTTTCTTTTCTTCCTTTCTCCAGTCCTACATTGTCCCTCTTCCTTCCCTCTCCTGCCTGGCCCTTCTCTTCCCTCCTTCAATCCTGTTTAGTCACTTTCTCCCCTTCCCTTTCCTGTTTTAGTATTTTCCTTTTTTCCTCTCTTTATTTTCCTCATTTCTCCGTCTACTTCGTCAAACTTTTCCTGCCATTCCTCCTATTCTCTTTCCTCTTTACTCTCCTCTTGCTTATATTCCTTTTTCTCTTTTCTTTCCTCTTTTCTTTATCTTCTGCCTCTTACTTTCCTTCTCTCCTTCCTTTTCTCTACCTTCCTTCCTTCCATCACAGTACCTCCTCGCTTAACCTACTTTCCTCTTTCTTGTCTTCTGAGCTTAACATTCTTTTCTCTTCTCTTCCTTTTTCTCTTTCCTTTAATCTTTTCTTTATCTTCTGCCTCTTATTTTCCTTCCTTTTCTCTGCCTTCCTTCCTTCCCACATCCTTCTATCACAGTACCTCCTCGCTTAATTAACCTGCAGCATCCTAGGTCTCTAATTTCTCTATCCTGCCTCCCTCTGTGACGCTCTCTCTCTAGCCAGCCCCCACCCAGTCTCCCTCTACCCAGCCTTCCTCTCTGTGTTTCCCTCCCACCCAGCCCCCCTCACCCTGCATCCATTGTGTGTCTCTCAGTCTCCTCTTGTGTCCGTATAAGGCAATGCTAATCAGGGAGTGTAATGTGAAGAGCGAGTACCGCCGAGAGAGAGATCTATGTGGGTACGGAGACACACACACACACACACACACATACACACACACACACACACACACACACACACACACACACACACACACACACACACACACACACACACACACGCTTATGAACAATGTGTGATAAGCTGAGTGATATTTGTGTGTTGTAAAATGAGTTAAAAAGAAAATAAGGTAAATAGTTGCCTCTTAAGAGTATGCCGGTATCACGCATAGGAGTGACTCAGATATTTTTCCTGCCAGACTCCGAGTTTTAAAATACACGGGGAAATATAAAGCTTGGGTGGGTGATAATAACGTCGTAAATATTCATTCCTAAAATATTTACTGCTACTATTACGCGACAAATACGGAATAATATAAAGGATTACAGGGAAGGAGGAGGAGGAGAGAGAATTGGATGAAGGTACGAAAGAAAAGAGAAAGGGAAGAAAGGAAGGAAGTAGAAGGAATTGGAAAGGAGGAGATGGAGGGAAAGGGGAATAACGAAAGGGATTAAGATGAAGGTATACCAAAGAGAAAAGAAAAGGGGAAGAAAGGAAGGAAGTAGAAAGGGGGAGAAGGAGGAAAAGATGGAATAACGTAATGTTCGCGCGTCGCCTCTCAGTCATATAATTCTTAACTCTGACAAAGGGAAAAACAAAAGGCTTAATTCTATCCCCTTTGCACGATGATATTCCTGCACTTTTTTTGACACTGCTCTCCTCCACACGTCGCTTAGTAAGGGTTTTATATTTTTAAGTCTGAGAAATATGAAAAAAAGACAAATGACGGTCCCATGTGTTTTAAAAGCATTAGTAGTGGTTCTTTTTAACACCACAAATGTTTTTTTTTTTTATACATCACACTGACCTCCACGCATCGTCTCCTACACATTTTCTTTGTTTTGAGAAATGAAAAAAAGTTAAAATGACGGTCCGACGTGTTTTAAAATCATTAGTAGTGGTTCTTTTTAACACTACAAATGTTTTTTTTTTTTTATACTTCTCACTGACCTCCACGCGTCGTCTACTACACATTTTCTTTGTTTTGAGAAATTAAAAAAGTTAAAATGATGTTCCGACGTGTTTTAAAATTAGTAGTGGATCTTTTTAACACTACAAATGTTTTTTTTTATACTTCTCACTGACCTCCACGCGTCGTCTACTACACAGTTTCTTTGTTTTGAGAAATGAAAGAAAAAAAAAGAAAATAACGTTCCGCTCTGAAGATAATTTATATACGCGCTTAACGCTACGGTGCAGTTTTATCCCTTTTACACAATATTTTTTTTTTTGCATTTTTTTACTCCTGTCTATTCACGTCGCTTATTAAACATGAATTTTATATATTTTTGCTTTTTTTTAATCAATCAAAGTGAAGTCAACGTCCGCTGTATCTTATTAATATCATTTTCTAACACAACAAAAAAGTTAATCTAGTTTTATCTCTTTTACTCATCATAATTTTTTCTCCATTTTTCACAGTGGTATCTGCTTCTTTGAGAAATGGTAAGTAAGAGTGACGTTTCGCTGTATTTTAAAATCATTCATACATATATTTAACACTACAAGAAGTGACGGTAGATTTTTTTTTCAATTTGTAATACTCCAGTCTCCACGCACCGCTTATCAAACATATAATTAATGAGTTTAAGAATATAGAAAATGAAATGAGCGATAACTACAAAGAGGAGAGATTTTTTTTTTTCTATAGAGAGAGTGTTAAGAAATAAAAACTAAAGAAAATGACATTCCGCTGTAATTTCAGGTCATTTATGCATACATTTAGCACCACGAAAAGTGAATCTAATTTCGGCCCTTTTACACGGTGGATTTTTTTTTCCCCATCATTTTTCACGGCGGGTCCGCGCGTGGCTTTTGGTGCCTGGACGGGGCGTGAAGGGAAGCTTAGGAGTGGCCGAGTGAGGGCGGCCGACGCGAAACTAATGGAAGGAATGCCAAGCGTCCGCCTAATGGTTCGTCCACGGGCGGGGAGAGAGGGAGAGGAAGAGAGAGAGAGAGAGGGAGAGGGGGTGGACTAGTGGTCATCAGGGCAAGAGAATAATATAGGTTCATAGTGTAATGGAAAATGGAAAAGAAAAGAGAAATGGAAGTATACTAATGACCACGGTAGAAAAGATTTATTTGGGTTGAAAATAGAAGGGGTGAATATATATAAACTTCAGTGGCATAGAATAAAATGTTACTGATTATATTATACGGTAGAAAAGATTTATTTGGCTTGATATGTTTGGAAAAGTTGAATAAATATAAACTTCAGTGGCACAGAATAAAATGTTACTGATTATTAAAGGTTGTTGCTACGTGAGAGAGAAAAAAAAGATAAAGCCAAGTTAGTAACCGAGGAAAATAAAATAAAATAGAAAAAAAACATTGAGAAGAAAAAAGATGCAAAAAAACAGTAAATATTGATGAGAATAAAAATTAACTAAATAAAAAAAACTGAAAGCACTGAAGGAACAAAATGAAAAACAAGAAGAAAACAGGAAAAAAACAAGAGAGAGACCGGGAAATGGATACAGGTGTTTAGGAAAGGGGCGGGGACCTCTAGTGTTAAGTGGACCATTAGCATGAATACCTGTAGCTCGTTAAGTAATTAGCTCAGGTGACAGGTAAACACCCTCGTGACGTCACCTGTGAAAAAAAGCAGGAAGCGGGCTGTTAGGGGCGGCGGAGGGCGTGTGTTGTGGGTATTTAAAGCACTGTACTCGCTTCTTCTTCTTCTTCTTGTTTTACTCCTTCTTCTTTTCCATGTCCTTCGTCTTTCTCTTCTTCTTCTTCTTCTGGTATATCCCTGCCTTCCTTTTTTTTTTCCTTTCCTTTTCTCATGAGGTTTTTAGGTTCACGGTACAGAAAAGGAGTCAGACCACCAGGGTCATTAAAGTACTCATGGAAATGCCCACAACACCTACGGAAGCCTTGTCAAATGTGTGTACTTGGGCGACGACAGGTTTCAGAATATGGGTCCTGTTCCTTCCACTCAAGTCCTTCACCCCGCAGCTTCTAATCTTTCCTCAGGTATTTAAAAGGACGGGGTTGCATTCGCTCAGGTATTTAAATGACTGTAATAGCGTCCGCAGGTGTCAATTTACCTTTCCGGCAGAACATTAGTCT
>NC_066564.1:8049746-8134746 GCF_024679095.1 Eriocheir sinensis
TCTGCTTCATGAATGTGGAAAACACTCATGAGAACGCAGCTTTTCTCCTCTGTGGCCTTTGGAAGTATTTGTTGTGAAAGCCGAAACAGTCTGAGCATACGAGGCCTGTACTGGCGCGGCGCCTCGGCTCTTAACGTGTGGTGTTTGGCCTTCGACTGTGCTCCATATGTATGTTCATTGAGGTGAATATTTGGTAACGCAAGACTCTGAACGCCTTTTATTTTTGTGTGTGCCGTGTGCAAGACCATAGACAAGAGTTCTTATAGTATTTGTACCTGCGGTGGAAGAAAAAGGACCAATAGAGTTGTACTTACTTTGGTGGGGAGTGAAGACGAAGGGAGAGGCTTCCTTCATGCTCAGGGAAGGCATAAAATCCTGGTCGTCGCCGTCGTCATCCTGAACCCTGGCACACCAGGCGGCGTAGCTGGTCTCCCCGAGGGGCGCCTCATTGCCCCAGCTCTCGTCTCCGCTCACTTGGGTCAAGTCACAAGCCGAAGCTGACCCTCGGTTGAGGCTAGATGAAGTGGAGCTCAGGTCACGGCTGAGGGAGGTCAGGTCAGATACGGACGAGGAACCGTTCCATTTGTAGATCTTGGATGTCTTTGAGAAGGTGTCGTGGTCGAGACTGGTGTTGGAGGCGTAGGCGGTGAAGCTGCCCGACGACCCCGTCGCGGAGCCGACCCCCAGGATGCCGGAGGACGGTGCGAGAGAGAGGCCAACGTAGCGCAGGTCCGGGCTGGCCCTCAGGTCGCCACACACAGAGCTGGAGCTGGACCTTTGGTCTTCACTGTGGCCGTTGGACACCACTCGGTCCAGACCGTCGCTCAGGGAGCTCGAGAGAGAACTTGAAGACTTGGAGGAGTTAAGGTTGTGTAACGACGCGTTACTGCCGTGGCCGTTGTGAGGCACATTCATGTACGGGGACATTGTTTGCAGGGCGTGGCCGTGCGCCCAGTCCTCGTAGTAGTTACTGTTGGTGTCGCGGGACGGGGGGTTGTCGAGGCCGCGGCCTGTGTCTCGGGCCATCGCGTTGTGCCTCTTAGCAGGTACAGGCACATTCTGGTAGATTGGACGCGCCGCGACGCAGCCTTGGTCCACTTCGTCACTGGCAAAAGTCAGATTAGGATTAGACCTCGAGAGGCGGCTGTTGATGGGGATGTTTTGGTAGACGTGAGAGGAGGGCCCCTTCCTGGCGCCGGGGCCGTCGCTGTGCCCCGCCTCCCACGCGTCGTGGAGGGCCAGGTCGCTGCCGGGGCTGGAGGACCTGCCGCTCATGGTTGTCTTGTAGTTGTAGCTTTCCAAGAGGAACTCGTGGTCAACAGGGCTGCTCCTATCACAGGTTTTACTTTCAACTTTGAAGTACGTAAAATCTTCTTTTCCTCCGTTACAAGGCAGCACGTCCACACTCTCCATCACGTCCACGCCGGTGACCTCTGCCTCCGAGCAGAACAGAAAGAACTCATCAGGATACTCGCCGCCCTGACACTCGCTCTCAGGCCGCGGGGAGTCTTGGTGCGTTCTGCCGTCAGCGTCCAAACACTCTTCACTCTCAGTGGTGACTAACTCTCCTTGGTAGTCCTGCTCGCTCACGTCAAGCTCGAAGGAATCCGTCAGACTCAGCTGGGAGGTGCGCTCGGCTGGGTGTGACTCAGGTATTTCCCGGCAGTGCGCGTCTTGGTCAAGAGTCTCGGTTGAGTCTCGTTCGCTAAGGGACTCGCTGTGTAAAGTTGAGTCAGAGTCTGAATCACCGTAGTAAAGTTCTGGTCGTATGTAGTAAGGGTCGTTGTACAGGTCCTCAGCACCCCTGAAGTACAGGTTGGATTCAGAGTAGTTTCTTCGGGAATAAAAGTCGTCGTATTGGTCGTCGCACTCGGCCTCCTCAGTAATGGTGTAGAGTTGCGACCCTCCGAAGCTCCACAGGGAACTGAACTCCCCCTGCTTCCTGGGCCGCAGCAGAGAGTTCTCGAGGGGGAAGCCGGGCGGGACCTGGCTGGGGATGGGCTGGCTGAGGAAGGCGTGCAGTGGGGCGTCACCGTCGAGCGGCTGGTCTTGGGTGACGGCCTCGGGCTGGCTCTGGCTGCGGTACAGGTCCCCCGGGGCGTTGACAACGGAGCCGCTCCAGTGGTCGAGGTAAGAAAAGTGCGGCGTGAACTGTCTTCCGCAAAGAAAGTCACCGTTGGCGTCGTACGGGCACGGGTAGTCTATGGGCTGGTCGTCCGGGACGTGCTCTAGCGATATGCTCCCCTGATAGAAGTATGGATCAAACTGTGGGTCGTAAATACTCTCATCGACGGAAGGAATGTCGTAGTCAACGCTGCTGTCACTGTCTGACTCACTTTGGTCTGCGTCGCTCTCTGAGTCACTGTACTGTCCTTCTGCAGGGTCACTCCGTCCCTCGGTGGGAAAAAGGTTTGGAGGGCAGCTGAGACTGGCAGTCAACCCAGCACATTCCTTCTCCTCTAAGTCATCACTGTTGTGTTCAGTGCCGCCGCCACAGCCAACGTCAGCAGCATCTTGATTAGAGTTGGAGGGGGAGGGGGCGGCACAGTCACGCCCACTGACTGCCTCACACGCGGTGTCTGTGGCAGGCCAGGCAGGACCCAGCAGCGGGTGGACGGAGCTTGTGTCCCACGCCGGGGTTCTGGTTGCCTCACGGCCAGGTGTTTCGACCCCCTGGCAAGGTGGTGCCGCGGGCGAGACGCTTAATTCAAATGTTACGTCTTGGCGCTTTTCACTGAGGTGGGAGACACTCTCGCTCGGAGTGTCTATGTGTGGTGGACACGCCTCGCCTTGGTCACCACCCGCGTGTGACTCTGAGTCTCCGCTGAGGGGCTGAGAAAGGCACTCTTGATCCTCAGGGGAAGGAGTCTCTGTGGCACGCTTGGAGGCGTCACCTAATAAGGGGGAGTTATTGATGAGATTCTGCTCCTCACAGGTGGAAGCGGTCTGTTGTGGGTGAAGGGGCTCCTCCCGCGGCTCAGGCTCACGTGGGAAGGTTACCTGTGCATCTGGAGGAAACTCAAGACCCTCCTCAAGAGGCTCATCACCAACGAGGGTCTCTTCCCTCGACCCCTCGTCAGGGAGGATTAGGGTTGCGCAGGACTGGTCCGGGTCGGGGCTGGAGGGCCTGCTCTCACGTGCGTCTTCCCGCCACCCGTTTTCTACGTGGGAGTATTGGGTGAGGGCTGCGTGGTAGAGCAGAGTCAGCTGCTCCTGTGTCCCCAGGCAAGGCGCGCTATTCTCCCAGCCTCCCTCTACGATCCCCCCGCTTCCCGTGTTATCATTGGCCTCGTGCCTGGAAGTACTGTTAGCGCCGCTCGCCCGGCCTCCTTTACGGCTCCCTGCGTCACTGTGGTCGCCGCCACTCTCGTCTCCAGCTGCGGCAGAACCCTCGTGTTTGTGGGCAGCGTCGAGGCGTGTCTCTCGGCCGCCCGCCTCGCCTCCGCCCCGCTGCCTCTGTCCCCTGACGCCGCCGTTGGCCTCGCCCCTGCCGTCACCGCCGCCACACCTCGCGTCACGTTTGTTGTTGTTGTCTCCGCAGGTGTGAGTTACCGCGTCACTCTCCCCGCCGCCGACACTCTCCCTGCCACTCTCACCTTCGACACACTTCTTTTTTTCACTGCGTTTGGATTTGCTCAGCAGACCCTTGAGGATAATGATGAACTTCCTCTTTTTCTTGGCGGGCCTCTCGTCAGCACTGCCGCCACTGTTCACCACACCACACCCGTCACCACAACTACCCTGGCGCGGCTCTCTCCTCACCACTAGTTCACTACTTATCACCTCTACTTGTATCTCTCCTCCTCCCACTTTTACCACACGTTGCACTTTCTGCCTCTCGTCGCAGAATAATCCACGCTCCTTCAGATCGACGTGCACGCCTCCCCGCACAGGACTAACGCAGCTGTGCCTCCCGCCCTGGCCGTGCTGGGGCGTGGTGGGGGCGCGGTGCTGTGGAGACGAGGAGCAGCGCGGTGTGAGATAACCCTTCAAACACACACGTCCGTCCGCTCCAGGGGCGGCGGGAACACTGAGCCCCGCGCCGCCAGCATCGCCTTGAGGACCCGCCACCTTTCCCTCCTCCTCCTCCGCCTCCTCGTCCTCCTCATCCTCATCCCCCTTTCCTCGCACACACTCACAGGAATACGACCGGACCACGTTGCTCTGTTTTCGTCGTATTGCTTTGGTCGCCTCCTTGCCTCGCGTCCTCCTGGAGGCTTCCGCGGGTACACACTCTTGACGGCGCGTCCCTTTACTGCCTCCCAGGGAAGGGGGCGCGTCCCCGGCGGTGCGGGGGACATAGCTGGGGTCGTCCTTTGCCGGGATGTATGCAGAACGGCTCCTGAGGGACTTGAGGGAGAGGTGGTGGTGGTGTTGATGTTGTTGTTGGTGGTGGTGGGGCTGAGGGGCGCTGAGGCTGCCGCTGACGGATCCCTCACTAGCGCCAGTCATGTTGGGGTCACGAGTCAGCCCTGAGTCAGCATCAGCACGTCGCCGCCTCAAAACCAACACGAGCCTCGCGTGACCACGGGCCCTGCCATCATTGCCTCCGCGGCGGCGTCAGTCAGGGAGCGGAAAGGTTAACTGTAAACTCCTCTCCCATGTCAGTCCACGGTCCACACGCATCAAGTCTCCCCCGGTGCGACGTGACGCTCATTCCTTCATCATTGACTCGGGTGAAGGAAGGGTGACGCACATTTCCTCGCTCATTACCTCATTAGCGTCAATTATTTCGTATTACACACCCCGACACTTTCTCCTTCCGTAATCAAAATCTTTTACCAGACGTGTGTGACCAGGGGGAGGCGGGGGAAGGGAGGGAGGGGGATGCTTGCGTGGGTAGGAGAGAGAGAGGAGGGAGAGAGTCGTCTTGCCCCCCTCCACGTCTGACCTGACCCACCCCTCCCCGCGGCCGCCAGTCACTTGGGCAAAACGCGGAGATGAGTACCAACCGGCGACCTCTATGACTCTGCTTTCATTTTTCAGTGAAAGCTGCGAGGAGAAAGTCTGGCGTCGGCGGGAACCTGTGGAGGCGGTAACCTGCTGAGAAAGTACTGCGTTAGCCGAGGGAGAGGAAAGGGCACTGAGGGGGGACGAGAACATTTGGGGGGGAGGATTGGGGCAGTGGATGTTGAGGGAGATCTAGAAGGGAGAAATGTCGGGGAAAGTGCAGTTCAGGTTTAAGGTATGAAGGAGATAGGGGAGAGGAAAGGGGACTGAGGGGGGGGGGGAGGATGATGGGGGCAATGGATGTTGAGTGAGATCTTGAAGGGAGAAAATTTGAGGGGAAAGTGCAGTTCAAGTTTAGGGTATGAAGGAGATAGGGAAGATAAAGGAGAGGAAAGGGGACTGACGGGGGAGGAGATGGGGTGATTTGGGGAGGATATGGGGGCAATGGATGTTGAGGGAGATCTAGAAGGGAGAAAATTTGAGGGGAAAGTGCAGTTCAGGTTTAGGATATGAAGGAGATAGGGAAGATAGGGGAGAGGAAAGGGGACTGAGGGGGAGGAGATGGGGGCAGTGGATGTTGAGGGATAAATAGCAGGGAGAAAATGGGGGGGGGGGGGAAGTAGAGGTTAGATTAAGGCTATGAAGATGATAGGGAAGATAGGGGAGAGGAAAGGGGACTGAGAGGGGAGGAGGATGGGGGCAGTGGATGTTGAGGGATAAAAAGAAAGGAGAAAATGGGGGATGGGGGGAAGTAGAGGTTAGATTAAGGCTATGAAGATGATGGGCAAGATAGGGGAAGAAAAAGAGGAAAAGGGATACACAGGAGCAGTGGAAAGAGGAAGAGAAAGGGAGGAACAAGAAGAAAGGAAGAAAAGAGGAGGAAGAGGAAAGAAAATGGGAGAAGGGAAGGAACGCTGAAGGAAAAGTTGAAGTATTTTGGAGAAAGTTTAGTTGAGGTTGAGGCTGGCGAAGGGGAAAAGAGAGAAAGAAAGAAAATGGAAAGGGGAATATATAGAAAGAGATAGGAAAGAAAGGGGAAGAGAAGAGGAGGAAGAAGAAAGGAAGGAAAGAGGAGGAAGAAGAAAGAAAGTGGGACAAGAAAAGGAGAAAATTCAGTTGAGGTTGAGCCAGGCGAGAGGGAAAGAAAGAAAGGGAAAGAAAATGGATGAAAGGGAAAGAAAAGAGGAGGAAGAAGAAAGGAAGGAAAGAGGAGGAAGAAGAAAGAAAATGGGAGAAGGAAAGGAGAAAATTCAGCTGAGGTTGAGCCTGGCGAGAGGGAAAGAAAGAAAGGGAAAGAAAAGAGGAGGAAGAAGAAAGGAAGGAAAGAGGAGGAAGAGGAAAGAAGCAAGTGGGAGAAGGAAAGGAGAAAATTCAGTTGAGGTTGAGCCTGGCGAGAGGGAAAGAAAGAAAGGGAAAGAAAAGAGGAGGAAGAAGAGAGGAAGGAAAGAGGAGAGAGAGGAAAGAAGAAAGTGGGAGACGGAAGGGGAGGGGCGACTAAGTAAGATTACAGAGCCTTCAAACAGAGCTGACGGTGCAAGAAATCAGCCAAACTACGGTCATTCACTGCTTGCTGTTTCTGTCTGGGCCTGACGCAACACACTCGAGGGGAAGATGATCATCCGTCTGTTGCCTCAAGGTTCTTCTTTTCACATATTCAACGGCCGTCACACCACGAAATAGATGAAAACAGGCATATCATTGCTTTTCATTTCATTTCATTTTCATTTTTTTTTCCTCACGGGCATTTAACAGACTCAGCCCACTAAAGTATACAGACAGCATGATCTCGCTTTCTTTCTCCCTAACAGCCATTACAGACAAGTTGGCACACACACACACACACACACACACACACACACACACACACACACACACACACACACACACACACACACACTCCCCCATGGCACTGCCCCACCTCACCACAGAAGTTTCCCGTCTCCTTTCACTCCTTCCTCGCGGCCCAGGGATTGTTCTATCATATATATATTTTTTTTATGTTTTATAGCTGCGGAGGCACACCAAAAGCAGAGAAAGAAAAAGCCTGCACAAATGTCGCTCATGCAAAGACAAAAAGAAGGTAGAAGTTGATTAGAAATGTAGTTGTTTTGACGTTTTTTTTTTTATGTATCTTGGTGGACTTAGCGGTTTAAACTAATGCTCCTCAACCGCTTTTTTTTTTGTTTTGTGTGTGTGTGTGTGTGTGTGTGTGTGTGTGTGTGTGTGTGTGTGTGTGTGTGTGTCGTTCAACGCTAATGTAGATATCGATAAAAAGTTGTCCACCCAAGACGCTCGGCGGCTTTTCTTCTCTAAACTCTAAACTTGTAAATCTAGTCTATTGAAAACAAACGATTTTTCTTATACTCATTTACTTAGTCATGTGATTCCTTATACTCACTGCTATAAGAATGCGTCCCTGTTCGTGTCTTATATCCACTGAGGAGAGAAAGAGATGGGAAAGAAAAGGAACGAGATAAAGAAATGGGGAATGGGGGATATATAGAAAGAGTTAGGAAAAAAGGGGAAAGAAAAAGGGAAAAGGAGCTGATGGGAAAGGAAAGGAATGAGGTAAAGAAATAGGGATAGGGGGACATATAGAAAGAGATGGGAAAAAAGGGGGAAAGAAAAGGGGAAAAGGAGATGATGGGAAAGAAAAGGAAAGAAATGGGGAAACGGGGATATATAGAAAGCGATAAGAAAAGGAGAAAAAGAAAAGAGGAAAAGGAGAAGTAAATAAAGTACAGCTTGAGGAAGGAAAGAAGGAAGGAGAAGAGGAAAAACTCAAGCAATGTAAGACTTGGTAGGAAGGTGCATAAATTTGGGAATAGAAGAGATAGAGAAGAGACAACGTGAATGTGGGAAAAAACACACAGACGCAGCACATTCGACTTCTGTTAATAAGCATAATATGATTAGCTCTACCGCATGTTGCTCACTCCAGCCTCCAGCCATCTGTCCAGCCCAATGCAGCCGGCCTCCCCGCACACTGTGATCTGATTTTCTAACCGTCGTATTCTTCTTCACCAACAATTAACAGTGTGGCTAATTTGTCTTTTAACTTAATTTTCAAGGCGGAGTTAGTTGGCTTTGATGAATTTTTTGTATCACTCACAACTGGCTTTGTAATATATCGACTTAACTGTGAAAACCCAATACTTCCAACTCCATCCCAAAAGTGGAATTAAGAAGACGAACTAATCACAGAACTGTTAGTAAATAATGCAGGGTTTAGGGAATTTGGTGCATCTTGTCCAGCCTAAGACAGACCGTCCGCCCGGGTTGCACAGGACTGCTCTAGATCAACAACCCGCAAAATTGGTTTTCTGGGAATGGAGAAAGGCGTGAGAGTGTGCGCGAAGAAGGAAGTGAAATTTACCTCAACTGTGATAACTAAGATTCCTGTGTTTTCCCCCCCCACAACACGACCTCTAGACCCGCGCCGCCGCCTGCCAACACCGCCGGCGTCTAATGAATGCCACGACACAGGTACGGACACACCCATCACCAACCTCAACTGTGATAACTAAAATTCCTGTGTTTTCCGCCCCGCAGCGCCTTCAACACGACCTCTAGACCCGCGCCGCCGCCTGCCAACACCACCGGCGCCTATTGAATGCCACGACACAGGTACGGACACACCCATCACCAACCTTAACTGTGATAACTAAGATTCCTGTGTTTTCCGCCCCGCAGCGCCTTCAACATGACCTCTAGACCCGCGCCGCCGCCTCTCAACACCGCCGGGGTCTAATGAATGCCACGACACAGGTACCGACACACCCATCACCAGGTAAGCACGGTAATTAATGAGTCTTGATTACACCTTTTAGCTAGTCAAACTCTCGGTCGCCTAATGAGTGACGTTTCAGGTATACCGAGACCACCGTTACCAGGTACACGTTAATCAATGACCCGTGATTATTATGTACACACCTAATAGCACTTAATACACACCTTATAGCGACCCCTACACAGGTATTCCTTCACCTGTGCTAGCAACGCCTCCACATCATATCTCTTTTCTCTACACCTGGGAGAAATTTCACGTCAATTTAAGAATCAGTTTGTTCACTCGGATCGGATGGTTAAGTTTTCCGTGTTTCATGTAGACTCAATTATCAAGCTTGTGGACGTTATTTGTGATTGTGCTCATCGCTAACAATACCAAGGCTTCTCAGTGGCTAATGGGAACGTTGAGAAATCTGACGGTAAATTATCTAAGGCGAAGCATGACCAGGAATCACTTTAAATTCCTCCGTGTTTGTGGGTTATATTTCTCTTCGAACTCATCGCTAAAAACACAGAAACGTTTAAATATCTGACGGTAAAGTATCTAAGGCGAAATATGACCAGGAATCAATTTAAAATCCTCTGTGTTTGTGGGTTATAATTGTGTTTGCTGTCATGGCCAACAACACAAGGGCTCTTCAGTGACCAATAGGAACGTTTAAATATCTGACGGTAAATTATCTAAGGTGAAGTATGAGTAGCAATCACTTTAAAATCCTGTGTTTGTGAATTATAGTTGTGTTTGCTGTCATGGCCAACAACACAAGCGCTCTTCAGTGACCAATAGGAACGTTGAAAAATATAACAGCAAATAATCTGAGGTGAAGTATGAGTAGCAATCACTTTAAAATCCTCTGTGTTTGTGAGTTATAATTGTGTTTGCTATCATGGCCAATAACACAAGGGCTCTTCAGTGACCAATAGGAACGTTGAACAATATGAAGGTAAATGATCTAAGGTGAAGTATGACCAGGCATCACTTTAAAATCCTCTGTTTGTGGGTTATAGTTGTTTATGATACCATCGTTATACCAACACCAGGGAGCGGCAACTTGACTCCTTTAACTGACTCCTCTGCTGTTAAAAAAAAAAAAGTAGTGTCAACGTTATAAGCTCTGGCAGCCATAACCCCAAAGTGAGGCATGTCCAGCCACCACTTACAAACCCTTTAGTGTGTCCGGGACTTAAACACAATCGGAATCCCTGTTAATATGTGTCATTGTACTCTGACCCTGCTTCTTATGCTGCCGCGCGTCCCTACAGTGTTATTTAGGCCACAAAAACGCAGTGGTATGCAGTGTGATAAGCAGGAGTGGTTACTGTTTTTAATGTGTTTGTTTGTTATTCCTCTCAGAGTCGGGCGCGGTATTATCATGGGGAACTGCATAGCGTCACAGGGTCGTGTGGTGAAAATGCGCCACCTTGGTACTTTATATGGAGGAGGGGGGCGGGGTTGTACTTGTTTTGGGGTATGTAATGTGTGTGTGTGTGTGTGTGTGTGTGTGTGTGTGTGTGTGTGTGTGTGTGTGTGAAAGGTGTGAAAGACAGGAAGAGAATGGGTCTGACATGTGCTTCAACCCCAGGCAATGCACACACACACACACACACACACACACACACACACACACACACACACACACACACACACACACACACACACACACACACACACACACACACACACACACACACACACACACACACCTCGTCTCTCCAGTCACTTTTCTATTTCATAATTTTGTGTTAGTTTCCTTTTCTTAGTAGTTTGCTTCCTTTCCTTTCCTTTCCTTTCCTTTCCTTTCCTTTCCTTTTCTTTTCTTTTTTCATCGCCGATCCCTCAAAGTAACCACGGCGCGGCTGACGGTCTGTCCCTTATCAATCATCCCTGGCTGACGTTCTTCCCCGAGCCTGAAAGAATGAGAGAAAAAAGTGAATTAGTTTTCGTTAAGTATGTAAATTTATGCTTATCTACTTAGCCTAAAGGGAAGCTCTACACAAGGCTTATTAAGATTGCTATGGTAGTGTACATTTATTATTCTTTTTTAGATATTAAGTTACAAATATATTTTTCTTATCTAGGTCTTGTAAACTCTCTCTCTCTCTCTCTCTCTCTCTCTCTCTCTCTCTCTCTCTCTCTCTCTCTCTCTCTCTCTCACACACACACACACACACACACACACACACACACACACACACACACACACACACACACACACACACACGCACACCGCTAACGGGACTCCAAACAGTTACGTCCACATTAACAACTCTGTCAATAGTGTCTTGGGAGGGAGGTGTGGCCTGGAAGGGAGGGGGGGACGGGAGGGAGGGTGTGCCTGAGTGTTGGGGGGACGGGAGGGAGGATGTGGCTGACTGGCTGGTTGAAGGGGTAGGGAGGGGCAAGGGAAAGGGAACGGTGTGGTTTACTGAATGACTGGAGGGGGGAAGGTGCGGCTGACTGGCTGATTGAACGAGGGGAGAGAGGTGGTTTTGCTTGATAGGTTGGCGGGAGGGCGGTGAGGAGGCGGGGGGGGGGGGGGGGTAGGTAGGGCGGGCTAGGCGAGGTAGGAGTCTGTTCAAAACGACTCCATTGATCTCATTGTACGACACCAAAATGTTCTGTTCAATTAGTACGTGGGAAACAATATTGTAACTCTTTTTTTTTCTTTAGTCGCCACTCTATGTCCTTTATTTACCATCCGAGTCAATTTACTATATTTTTTAACATTATTCACTATTCTTTTATGTTATTAAACTCACTATGTATATGTTGTTTATTTACTAATTGTTAATCTGCATTTGGTAATGAACACCGACGCGCTGCCAGGTCATGGTCAGGCTGGTGTGACTTACTCCTGTTTATGATGCTCTTACAGTGAGAAAAAGAAAATTTACATTACATCGCGAGCCACAGCGTCGGGGAGTACCCGTGACGTGGAGTACCCGCTCTGGGCGTGTGTTGTCTGTAACCTCCACGGGCCCGGCGAGACGCGGATTTAAACGCGGTACAAGGTAGTAACCCATGGCCGGCGCCTGTGTCCGCCGCTCAGGTCTTGGGGCAAAATGATATCGCAAAATGTTGGGAAAATGCAAAATGTTAAGTTGGAAAGAGTTGTAAAACTTATTTGATATTGTTACAGAAAGTATTTAGTGAACATAAATAAGGATAAATATGCATGGTTAAAATTCTTCTTGTCTGTCTGTATATTTGTAGGCGGCAACACTTTATCGTATTATAGTTTCTTGAAAAATACTGAGTGACGGCGCCATGCGTCTCCCAGCACTGGCCTGCCTGCAAGGCCTGTTTACAAGACTGTCCCGCGACAACACTCCCGCGCCGCAGCGTGCACGGCACACACGCGCCTCCCACTGCTTGTCCGCGCTGCTGTGGCGTCAGGGTAGTTGGGGGGGCAAGGGGGGGGGGGGCAAACCGCTTCCAGACTTTTTCGTATAGCCCAGAAAGCCATATATAATATAAAGTAATACATATTTGTGTTGAAATAGGGGTATTCAAATTTGAATTTTATGTCCTAAGAATTCGCCACAATTCAAGAAATTTCCCCATTAATATCAAGAGCCTTACGGCGGCGTGCCCCCAGGCCCCTTAGTATTGCCTCGTGCTGATGACATTTGCCCCCCCGGCCTGAACACAGGAGAAAGTCACACCTCTCAGCTCACCACTTCCCACTCTTAAAATATTATTGTGTTGTCAGTCGTGAGTTTATTTTCTTTATAGATGAGTGGTGTAATTAGGGAGGGAGAAAATTAGTGACACAAGTAGACGCCACAACACACTTGGAAAGGAAGTGTGGCCATCATCATAACTGTATACGTTTTATGTTAGCAGTATTTCGTGTTAGGGAGGGAGGAGGGTCATTAGGAAGGGAGAACAGGCGCCGAGCCAAAGTAGCGCCACAACGCGATACATGTTTGGGCCGGGCACGTTTTTATGTTCTATCTTCCTCCATTGTGTTCCCCTTACGGTCATTAGTGCCGTTAATTAGTAGGAGGGGAGCGGCGTGGTGTTCAGCGTGGAGGGGCGGCGTGTCAGTTTACCGCCGGAGTGATGACGCCTCGCCCTAACACACCGAGGCGGCCAAAACACCTCACCCTTTCCTATGTTGTTATATTGCTTCTTTGTTTCATCTTATTTTATCTTTTATATTGTACTTTTATATTGTTCTGTTTTCATTCAGAGTATTTCACATTTAGTCATGGCCTGCATACCCGATCATGTGTTTCTGAGGCGCCGTCATGATGTCGCAGAAATAATGATGAAGTGTTATTTTTCTTCCTCTTGCGAATGGCCTCTTAAATGATTTGTCATGTCATCTTTCGTAGAACCTTCCACCCGGCATTCTCCTGTTCCCTCCTTTTTTTCCTTCCTCTTTTCCTTCCACCCCTCTTTCCTGATTTCCCTTCCTTTCTCCTTTCCTTTCTTATCCCCTTTCAGTTCTTCTTTCCTCCCTCCCCGTTCTTTCTTCCTCCCATCCTTCCCCCTGACTTTGCTCCCTCCTTCCGTGCTTTCCCTCCCCCTAGCTTTCCCTCCTTCCCTCTTTTTCAGTTTTTTTAATTTTTTTTTTATCCCATGGTATTTCTCCTTCCCTCCTTTCCTTCCGCCCCCTCTGGCTAACCTTCCTTCCTCCGTTCTCTCCCTCTTTTTTCTCCTATCTGAGTTATCTTCCTCCTCCTTTTCCTTCCTCACCCTCCTTCTTCCTTCCCTCCCAAACTTCTTTCCTTTCTCCCCTCCTCTATCATCAAGGCATCCCTCCCTCCCGTCCCCCCCCCTTGGCCTCGGTAGTGGACGGTCCTCGGTGGGTGGCTGGAGGAGGCCGAGGCAGGTGTTCCCGAGTCTTGTGGTTCATTAAATCATGTCTCCGGCCACTAGAATGAGACAGGTGGCGTCTAGAGCAAGGCTGGGCAGGTGTGTGTGGTGGGAGAGGAGATGGGAGTGTGTGGCTGGATGGGGGTGGGTGAGGATGTGGGTGTCGGTGTAGGTGGGGTAGGGGATGGTTGGTTGTGTGTATGGGTGTCTGGATGGGCGTGGGTGTGTTGTTCGGGGTGAGGGTGGGGGGCTGTATGTGTGTATCAGGGTGTGGGTGGATGTGGGTGTGTTGTTGAGGGTGGGGTGTTTGGGGTGGGTGGGAAAGGTGGGTCTCGGTAATATCTGCAGCAACTTTCACTATTGCCAACAGTAAAATCTCCCTCTCATTACTGTTCATACCAACCATTCTTTCCTACTCTCCTGTTTTTCCCCCAGACACACTTCGTACTCTGCTCATTTTCTATTCACTTTATGTTGCCTAAGTAATATTCCTCCGCAACACACACAGCAACATGGGTAAGAGGGAAGAGGTTGAGGTAGTAGAGTTGATGGCTACGCGGCTTCCATCACGGACCGGTGGTAGTTTCGGGTAGTAAGAGATGGTTTATGCCTGGCTGTATTGTGGTCGGGAGTATTTTAAGCTCCGGTACGGCTGGGGGCGCTGTGTGGGGAGCCAGTCATCGTCTCTGAGTGCATACGTAATAACGCTCAGACGCTTGTAACGAATGTCTGGCTGGTTAGGTCGTTCGTGGGTTCTCGTATATGCAAACCAACTTCTTTCTTTTTCGCGTGTGTTTCCTCTCTATCTCCCTCCACTTCCTTCTTCCTCATCCATGTGCTACGAATGATTGGCTGGTGGTATAGCTGTTCCTGGGTTCTCGTATATGCAAACCAACTTTTTTCTTTTTCTCGTGTTTCTCCATTTCATCTCCCTCCACTTCCTTCTTCCTCATCCCCTTGCTCCGAATGACTGGCTGGCGGTATAGCTGTTCGTGGGTTCTCGTATATGCAAACCAACTCCGTTCTCTTGTTCCTGTTTCTCCTGTTCATCTATTTGAGTTTTCTTCCTCCTCCTCCACTCTATTACAATGAAAAACGTAGTGCTGAAAGAAGCTGTTTACATTTCCATTTAATATCTACGATCATTATAATCTTCATCTTCAGTCATTAATTTCGTGTATGCAAATCGTCCTTTCTCTTGCTCGTTTTTTCACCTCTGCATCTCTCTTCGTTTCCTTCCTCTATGCATGATTGGCTGGTGGCAGTCGTTCGTGGGTTCTCGTGTATGCAAACCAACTCCTTTCTCTTGCTCTTGTTTCTCCTTTGCATCTATCCGAGTCTCCTTCTTCCTCATCCAAGCGACTCACTACCTCTGACTGGCTTTCCTTTCTTTTCTCATCCAGACAAACAATTGAAATGAAAACTTCAGTACCGACGGAATTTATGTACATTTTCACTTGAAATCTCCAAAATAACAATGCACAAGTGAATTCACATTAGTACATATCGGGGAGGTGCTTGTCGATAAAGTACTCATCATCATTATCATCACCATCATAATCTTCAGTCATTACCAGTCCGCTTCAGGATTAAGACCTTTCCCAACTTACTCCACTCATGTCCCTCCCTTCGTCTGAAATGTTCAAGTGCTATTTTCTACCGTTGGTTCTATGTCTGCTCTCTCTTTAACAATATCTACTATCTACTACGTTGCCACTGATCCTTTGGTTGTTCATCTGTTATTATATCAGTGCCACGCTTGATATGACCTTCCCAAGTTCATTCCTTATTGTTAATCATCATCAAGGCATCTTCAACCTTAGTATGCTCCCTAATTAATGATGCTCCCTTTGTGTCTTTCCGTTTCATACCCAGCATTTTACTCTCTAATGCTCTCTGTTGGCTTCCTGGCTGTCTCAGTATATACAAGTTACCGCTTCAAAAAAGGTTTCTGTGGGGTAAAGAAAGATACGGAGAAAACGAATGTCTGCAAGGGAGGCTAGTGTAGTTTCGTCTCCCGAGGAAAACATCAAAGGAACGGGTAAGGAAGTACGCCAGTATTCTACACACCACAGTTTCTACCACAACCACCCACCTACTACCACTACCACTACTGCTGCCCTTAATCCTCCTCCTTATACTTACAATGCTTATAAACTTGCAAGGGGTCGCTATAAGCTTGTCAAACACGTCTATAGGGGATGGTATGTACGTTACGATTGTATGTGAAGGGGAGAGGGAAGGCAAGTTAGACAGACAGACAGTTGATGGTCTATTTTTCTTCTTATTTATCAGCCACTGGAGGAAAGAAAACGCCGCCCGCTCCGCCGTGTACCAGCCATAATTACTGTATTTCTGCCCCGCGACATTAGACTTTCAAATGTAAATAACTATAGGCTTTTACATAACCCGTTCTGCCCATGCGTGATGAGGGGGCGTGGCACAAGCAGGCCTGAGGTGTTGAGGAAGAGGAGGAGGAGGAGGAGGAGGAGGCAGCGGCGGATGAGAGAGGGAGAAAGAAGAAATAATAAAGAAAGACAGGAACGCTGCAAAGTGGAACAGCTGAGAGGAAGAAAGAGGAGTAACAGGAGGAAGAAGAACCAGGAAGAGGATGCGGAGGAGGAGGAGGAGGAGGAGGAAGCGGCGGATGAAAGAGAGAGAAATAAAAAAATAAAAAAAGACAGGAACGCTGCAAAGTAGAACAGCTTAGAGGAAGGAAGAGGAGGAGGAACGAGGAAGAGGAGGAGGAGAGGAAGAGTGATGATAACCCATAAACTTTTTTTTGTTTTGTGTAATTATTAATGATGCTGCCGATGATGGTTACGATGATAGTGTTAATGATGGTAATAATAACTACGGGGTAATTTTTTTCCTCTTCATCTTTTTCTTCTTTTTTTCTACTCTTCTTTTTTCTTCTTTTCCTTCTTTTCTTTTTCTCATATTCTTCTCCTTTTTCTTCTTCATACTCTTCTTTTTTTTCTTCTTCTTCTTCTTCTTCTTCTTCTTCTTCTTCTTCTTCTTCTTCTTCTTCATCATCATCGTCTTCTTTTTCTTTTATTGTTATTATTATTATTATTATTATTATTATTATTATTATTATTATTATTATTATTATTATTATTATTATTATTATTATTATTATTATTATTATTATTATTATTATTATTGACAGGTAAGGAGGAAAGGTGACGAAGGGCAGATGAGAAGATAAGAAAGGAGGAAAAGCGAGGAAGCAGGTGAGAGAGGGAGAGGAAGAGGGAGAGGGAGAGAGAGGGCTGGAGGGTCAAGTGAGAGTGGGGGGGAGGGGAGGGGAAGGGGGAGAGGGAAGAGTGGCCCAACAGGTTATTCGGGTCTCAGGTAAACAGCCACTAAATCTCAGGTAATCCAGGTGAGGGAAGGGACTCACCTGTTCTCCGCGGTATGTTTGTCTGTGTCTGTCTGTGTGGGTCTGTTTTCCTGTGTGTGTGTGTGTGTGTGTGTGTGTAAGTTTGTCTCTCTGTCGTTCTTCTTTGTCTCTGTATTACTGTATCTCTTTGATCTTTTGTATTGCTTTTTGTCTGTCTGTTGTGTGTACGTCTGTGTCTGTCTATATTCCACTGTATATCTGTATTTGTCTCTGTTCGTGTTTTTGTGTGTCTGTATTTCTGTTTTTATCTTCGTCTGTGTCTGTGTCTGTATACAAATGTCTATCTTCCTCTCTTTCTGTCTGTGTATATATATCTGTAGGCCTTTCTGTCTGTCTGTCTGTATATCGGTAAGTTTATCTCCTGTCTATTAATCTTACCGTCTGTGTCTGTTAATTACGCTGCATACCTCACCGTGTTAATCTACGAGCCTGTATTCCTCCCTCCCTCTGTCTGTATGTCTGTATATCGGCAAGTTTATCTCCCGTCCATTAATCTTACCGTCTATGTCTGTTAATTACACAGCGTACCTCACCGTGTTAATCTACGAGCCTGTATTCCTCCCTCCCTCTGTCAGTGCGTCGCCGTGTCTGTCTGTGTGTTTGCTAATTAACCCGCATTCCTCACCTCTTACCTGGCCCGTGTTTGATGTGTGATCGCGGCCGCACGAGCGTGTCATTAGCGGGTATAAAAGTGAGGCACACGGACCGCGGCGGAGCGAATCTCAGGAGGGCAGTGTTTAGGGGCATGCCGCTCATTTCTGGGGCAAGACGCAGCTCTGGCGGTAACCCTCAATGCGGACTTATAAGGGAAGAAGGAAGAAGCTACTGGTCTGATATGTTTTTCTTTTTTTTTCTTTCTCCTTCACACACACGCACTCTCTCTCTCTCTCTCTCTCTCTCTCTCTCTCTCTCTCTCTCTCTCTCTCTCTCTCTCTCTCTCTCTCTCTCTCTCTCTCTCTCTCTCTCTCTCTCTCTCTCTCTCTCTCTCTCTCTCTCGCTCGCTCTCTTTCTCCAATCATCGTATTAACTAAGAGAACTGAAGGCGGTAATTAAAAGAGAGAGAGAGAGAGAGAGAGAGAGAGAGAAGGGTACAAATATGGAAAGAGATTGGAATGAAAATAACTGCTTTTCAATTATTGCAAGGTCATTGATGTCATTACTATCAGGAGCAGAAACAGCACCAAAATCAGTAGTCATGGTAGTAGTAGTAGTAGTAGTAGTAGTAGTAGTAGTAGTAATGATAGTAGTAGTAGTAGTAGCAGTAGTAGTAGTAGTAGTAGTAGTAGTAGTAGTAGTAATGATAGTAATAGTAGTAGTAGTAGTAGTAGTAATAGTAGTAGTAGTAGTAGTAGTAGTAGTAGTAGTAGTAGTAGTAGTGGTCATAATAATAGTAATGGTAACAATATGATAAGTTAAGAAGAGGAATCAGAGAGTATTTGGAGGATTGAAGTAGGAGAAATATGAGAAGAACAGTTATTAAAGAAAGAGAGAAAAAAAGAAAGAAAAACATGAGTATTAAATCAGAGAAGAACACCAACAGGATGTGAAGGAAGAAGAAGAGCAAAGCAAAACAAACCCTTTCCAATGTGCCAAGTCAGAGGTCATGCCACACAGGAACGAACGGCCCACCCTGTATGCCAAAAGAAATTGCACCACCCTGTATATATGCCCCAAGAAACACACCACCACCACCCTGTATATATGCCCCTAGAAACACTGCACCATCCTGTATATATGCCCCTAGAAACACACCACCTCCCTGTATGCCTCTAGGAACGCTGCGCCACCCTGCTCCCCGCCCGTCGTGGCTGGTCAGTCCATTTCGGCGGCGGCCGCATCTAAGTACAGAGCCGATATCTTCCTACATCTCAGGGCGCTGGAGGGTAAGGGGGGTGAGAGAGAGAGAGAGAGAGAGAGAGAGAGAGAGAGAGAGAGAGAGAGAGAGAGAGAGAAGAAAAAAAAGAAACCAACCATAGAAGCGTAACAAAAAGGGAGCCAGAGAGAGAGAGAGAGAGAGAGAGAGACTACACACAAATATTGAAAAAAAAAACCACATTCTTCGTCGGAGAATCACGTAAACAAAACAAAACGATAAACACTTAAAATGAGATTACTGAGGTATTTGTTGAACCCTCGAGGAGCTATTGGGGACGAGATAAGATAATAAGGGGAGGCATAGCTCATAGGGAGGGAGGGGGGGTGGGGAGACGGGGGAAGAAGGAATGGCAGGGAAGACAGAGAGAGAGGAGGAGGAGGAAGAGCGCCGTACATTATACATGGAAGTAATATCGTCTCTTCATCAAGGCAGCAGGAGGAGGAGGAGGAAGAAGAAGAAGAGGAGGAGGAGGAAGGGTCAAGTGAAGAGAAGAGGAAGAAGAGGCTTGGAGGCGTAAGGGGTTGGGGAGGGCAAGGCCAGGTGGAGAGAGCCAAGTGATAAGGGGCAGGAAGGGGGGAGGGGAGGAGAAGGGGAAGAGGAGCGGCCAGGTGGTAAGGTTGAGGATGGAGGATGGGGAGGGGAGGGGAGAGGAATAGATGGAAGGGGAGAGGAATGGTGGGGAAGGGGAGGGGCAGCGGTCGAGTGGTTGTGCTGGGACGTGATCTGCTTCCCTGAGAGTGACTGAGAGGGGGCAGGGGGGGGAGGGGGGAGGGAAGGGGGGGCCTTGCATCGTCTCCGCCGCCGCCGTCACCACCGCGAACACTAACAACAACGAGTTCTGTTATTATCGCTGTTACTGTTGCTGATGCTGTTGCTGTTATTGTTATCATCACCATCATCATCACTATTAATGTTGTTGCAGTAGTAGTTTTTCCTGCTAGAAGGCGGAACGAATGATGATATGAGGTCAAAGGAAAAAGTATAAGGATTAGAATGAATAAGATTGGGGGTGGGGTGGATATGTACTTAAAGGCATTATAGTGAATTTAGCAGAGTAGTGAAAATGCTGGTGTGGCGAGCTGCGTCCCACGGGCTGGGGGAGATGTATGTACTAGCCGGCGCCCAAGTACACATATTTTACAAGGCTTTCGTAGGAGTAGTGGGCATTTCCAGGAGTAGTTTTATGACCCTGGTGGCAGACTGACCCCTCTTCTGAACCGTGAACCTGAAAAAACACTCACTAGAACCCGACATACCCCCTCTTTGACCTTTAGAAATAGTTGATGTGAGAGTCGAAAATGTCTTATAATACCGACCGACCGAACGTAAAGTCAGCACTTGCGTTGTGCCCGGGAGAGATGAAAAAACAGCTGCCCTAGAAAACACTTGTGCTTGATTAACCCCACATGGCTGTTGTAGACGGGACTGGAGCCGTGAACAGTGAACACAAGGAAAAGGCAGACCAAGACGTGCCGCCATGGAGGAAGGGCGAGCCACCCTCCGTTTGCTGTGTCCGCCAAGGGTGTGAACAAGGCGAGGAACAACGGCCGAGACGTTTTAGGAGACCCCGGACACGTGAGTGCAGTCTCTTGCCGTGTTAGGATTGCATCTTGTCTCTTCCTATAAGTATACTGTGCGATTGTTGCCGCCATACAATAATGGAAGTTTGTGAACTCTTTTAGGGACGTGACTAGGGACTGTTGTAGCGCTTCATGGACGTGGCTGATGAGTCTCATGCGTGTAAATGGCGCCACTATAAAAAAATATAAAAAATTGCCTGCGCCGTGACGGGGTTGGGCCGACCACCAGGCCCCTGAAGAAAGCCTACCGGCGCTATTGGCGAACACGTAAAAAAAAAAAAAAAAGAAATTGAAGGTATATGTTCCGGTTGGCTGCTTGACCACATTATAGCGTGCGTCAACGAGACTGGTCGCTTCCTTGCCCTGTCGCTCTCCGTAATGGCGACTACAGCATCATCATCATCATCATATTATTATTATTATTATATTATAAAGTAGTAGTAGCAGTAGTAGTAGTAGCAGCAGCAGTAATAGTAGTAGTAGTAGTAGTAGTAGCAGTAGCAGTAATAGTAATAGTAGTAGTAGTAGTAGTATAGGCAGAAGTAGTAGTAGTAGTAGTAGTAGCAGTAATAGTAATAGTAGTAGTAGTAGTAGTATAGGCAGTAGAACAGGTGTAGCAGCAGTAATAGTAGCAGCATCAACAGTGGCAGTAAACACCATTTCCTGCTCCATCAGGCTCTCATAATAGCGAGCAAAAAACACTATCAAATAAAATAAATAAAATCTGTGAGTGTTTCATGGAACTGATGCACACTTCTATCTCTTCCACGGTAGTCGTAACATCTATAAAGCACAAGTGTATATTAATTCCGCAACACATTTAACCTGGTAGCTGCAGGGATCATGTTTTTTAATGGTCCCTCTAAGCGAGAAAAATGAGAAAGAAAATCATCACTCACGCAAACCATTTCAAAATATATATCAACGCATTTGTGATCAGTTTATGCATCATCTATTTTGGGGGTTTATATCATGGCGAAAATTTGGCCCGTCGCTGCTACACGGTAAAGCCACAAATTTGGCCCATCGCTGGTACACGGTAAAGCCACAAATTTGGCCCGTCGCTGCTACACGGTAAAGCCACAAATTTGGCCCATCGCTGCTACACGGTAAAGCCACAAATTTGGCCCCTCGCTGCTACACGGTAAAGCCACAAATTTGGCCCGTCGCTGCTACACGGTAAAGCCACAAATTTGGCCCGTCGCTGCTACACGGTAAAGCCACAAATTTGGCCCGTCGCTGCTACACGGTAAAGCCACAAATTTGGCCCATCGCTGCTACACGGTAAAGCCACAAATTTGGCCCATCGCTGGTACACGGTAAAGCCACGAACTTGGCCCATCGCTGCTACACGGTAAAGCCACAAATTTGGCTCCTCGCTGCTACACGGTAAAGCCACAAATTTGGCCTGTCGTTGCTACACGGTAAAGCCACAAATGTGGCCCGTCGCTGCTACACGGTAAAGCCACAAATTTGGCCCGTCGCTGCTACACGGTAAAGCCACAAATTTGGCCCGTCGCTGCTACCGGGTTAATCACACATTTTTTTTTTTTCCTCCAAACCCAGGCGTATCAAAGGCCATCTCATTACACTCCCCGGTTGTGGATTTGTTTCCTGTTGCTCGGCGAATCGAATGTTTTTTTCTTTCTTTTTTTTCCCCAGCTGTCGTTTTCAGCAAATGCCAAAACGAACATGACTTTGATCAGGGAACTTTTTGTTTTACTGCGTTTGCGTCGAACGGTTTGACGTGTTTTTTTTTCCTACTTTTTTCAACGTTTAAATGGCGGGTCCAAACAGGCTTGAGCGGATGGATTTCGCGTGAATTCCCTCCATATTAAATTAGCGCGAGAGGAGGGGAGGAGGGAGGAGGAGGAAGAGGAGGAGGGGGAGACATAGGAGGGGAAGGGGGGGGGGTGACGAGGTATAAAAAGGTTGGGTAGGGAAAGAGAAAGGTGTGAAGGAAAGGGTGTGAAGGATAGAGGTGTGAGAGGCTGGTGTTAATGCATTAGGAAGGTGACAAGAACACACACACACACACACACACACACACACACACACGAACTCACCTCTTATATCCAGTAACGGTGATTCACATAAGTTTCATTCTCTACACACATACACAGGCAAGGTTTTTTATTCTATACGGACAGGAACCAAGACTGATCGATGAGTGTACTGAGTTTCCATTTAAAATCTATTGGGAACGAGGGGAAACTTATTAATCTCTACCTTAAAGAAAATAGATACTTGGAGCGGGGATCACGTTTCTTAAAAATGAGAAAAAAATCATCACTCACACAAACCATTTCAAAATATATATATATCAAAGCGTGTGTGATCAGTTTATGCATCATCTATTTTGGGGGGTTTATATCATGGCACAAATTTGGCCCGTCGCTGCTGCACGGTAAAGCCACACATTTGGTCCGTCGCTGCTACCGGGTTAATATATCTTCTTGGCTTCGTTTCTTCCTCTCCCTCTCCCTCTTTCTCTTATTCTTCCTCCACCTCTTCTTCCATTCTTTCGCTTCTCTGTCTTACGTTTCCTACCTCCTCCTCTTGTTCGCTTTTTTCACCTCCACCTGTCCAGCTCCTCCATCCCCACCTCTCCACGCCATGCACACCCATCGTCTTCCTCCCCTTTCCTATTCTCTGCCACATCCTCTTCTACACAGGTTCAAGTTTCCTTCTTCATAATTTCAACCAACCAACCATGACCTTCCTTCGTCTTCGCAGCATCCTCCTTTTCGTCTCTTGCAACATTTTACTTCTTCATCAATCCACTTGTATTTTCATCCTTCCTTGTATTCTTTCACTTTTGTTCTCATTCTTCTATGTATCCTTCTGCTATTCATTCTCATCCTTCCTTCGTGTTCCTATCCTAATCACCTTCTTCGTCTTCCATTCTCATCACTCCTGGACCACGACGTTTATCCTGCCTCCTCCTCCTCCTCCTCCTCCTTCTCCTCTGTGCCCCGTCCCTGACCCTCCCCATTCTTTCCTGCGGTCGGACGATAAACCTGATTGAGCCAAGTGTTAATATTCATATATACACCGCGACCCTCTACGCTTCGACGGTAGATACATAAGCTACTCAAAATGGCCGCGTCGGGAGCTTCAGGCGAATGTTTACAGTTCATAGGATGCCTTCGTGATACACACACACACACACACACACACACACACACACACACACACACACACACACACACACAGACAATGGGCCCAATCACGCATATATGATGTGGTTTTCCTAGGAGTTGTCTTGTGCATTTCCAGGGGTAGTTTAATGACCCTGGTGGTGGTAGTTTGGCACTTCTTCTGTACCATGAACCTAAGAAACGCTCATTTGACAAGGCTTTCATGGGAGTTGTGGGCATTTCCATGGGTAGTTTAATGACCCTGGTGGTGGTTGTTTGGCCCTTTTTCTGTACCATGAACCTAAGAAACGCTCATTTGACAAGGCTTTCATGGGAGTTGTGGACATTTCCATGGGTAGTTTAATGACCCTGGTGGTGGTAGTTTGGCACTTCTTCTGTACCATGAACCTAAGAAACGCTCATTTGACAAGGCTTTCATGGGAGTTGTGGGCATTTCCATGGGTAGTTTAATGACCCTGGTGGTGGTAGTTTGGCACTTCTTCTGTACCATGAACCTAAGAAACGCTCATTTGACAAGGCTTTCATGGGAGTTGTGGGCATTTCCATGGGTAGTTTAATGACCCTGGTGGTGGTAGTTTGGCCCTTCTTCTGTACCATGAACCTAAGAAACGCTCATTTGACAAGGCTTTCATGGGAGTTGTGGGCATTTCCATGGGTAGTTTAATGACCCTGGTGGTGGTAGTTTGGCCCTTCTTCTGTACCATTAACCCCCCAAAAACCTCATGGGAACCCGATTAGTGGTAGTTTGACCCTTCTTCTCTACCATGAACCTAAAAAAAACACTCATAAGTACCTGATTGATTTCCCTTTTAGCCTTTGCAATAGTTGATGTGGAAGGAGAGGGGAAGCGTCTGAAGATACCAACCATATATTTTAAGGTGAAGGTCTTTTCTTTTTTTGTTATTTTTCTTTTCCTTTTTTTTTCTTCCGCCGCCTCCCCTCCCCCCCTCAATGCATGTGACCTTGACGGCGCATTAGCATCCGACCTATTGACACAGCAGGAAGAAGAGCACTTGCAACAGCTCACACCTCCTCTCCTGCTCCTCCTCCTCCTCCTCCTCCTCCTCCTCCTTCTCCTCCTTCCTTCATCTCTTTCCCTCTCCATCCCTCGTAAGATTAAGCCTTGAAAATACGTCGCCACCTTCACACACACACACACACACACACACAGAGAGAGAGAGAGAGAGAGAGAGAGAGAGAGAGAGAGAGAGAGAGAGAGAGAGAGAGAGAGAGAGAGAGAGATTCTTGCCTGCGTCACTTCTCCTTTCCTTCTACCTCTTACCTCTCAGCACACACACACACACACACATTTTTATTCTCCTCTTCCTTCCCTCATTTCTTTCCCTCTCTCATCCTTCTTTCTTAATTAATTTTCCCTTCCTTTATTTCTCTTCCTCTTATTTTACATTTTTTTCCTTTTCCTCTTTCTTATCTTTCCTTCCAGCATTTTCTTCGTTTTCCTTCATTCCTCTCTTCTTTCCTCTTTCCTGCGTTTTCTTCTCTTTTTCTTAACCCTTCTTGTCTTTCTTATCCATATTTTCTTCTTTTTTCTTCTTTTTCTTCATTTTTCTCTTTGTTCGTCTTTTTTTTTTTTCGTTTCTCTCTTTTAACATGACCAATTTCTGTTCCCTTTCCCTCCATTTTTCTCTCCTTCCACCTCCATATTTCTTTCTTTTCCTCCATCCTTCTCTTCCTTTCCTCTTTTCTCTCATTATTGTCCTATTTCCGACTTATATTTTCCTCCTTTTCCTCATCTTTTTCTTCCTCCATAAACATTTTCCTCATTTCCTCATCCCCTCCCTTTCAACTTACATTTTTTTTCTTCATTTCCATCTTCATTCTCTCCTCTTCATTTTCATCTTCATTCTCTCCTCTTCATTTTCATCTTCATTCTCTCCTCTTCATTTTTTTCTTCATTTTCATCTTCATTCTATCCTCATCCTGCTTACATTATCTATATTTTCCTGCGTCCTTCTTCATCGTCTCCCTCGGCACGAAAGATCAGCCCTTGAACGCGTGTCACATCCTAACAACATAAGCAGCGTCTCACTTTGCCTTGCCTTCCTTCCCTCCTCCCTCCTTGTGTCCTCTATTCTCTCTTTGTTGTTCTTTCATCTTCCTTCTCCTTCTCCTTCTCCGTCCTTCTTCCCTTCCTTGCGTCTGATTTTAGCTTTCCTGCTCTCTTCTCTCTTTTCTCTCCCTCTCATCTTTCTTAGTTACTCTTTCCTCTTCCTTCCTTATCTCTCTTTGTTTCCTCTTCTTCTTCCTCCTCATTCGATGCCTCTTCCTTGGTTTCATCTTTCTTTTCTTATCGGTTCCTTCATTCTCTCTCTCTCTCTCTCTCTCTCTCTCTCTCTCTCTCTCTCTCTCTCTCTCTCTCCTTCCTGTTAGTTCCTAAATTCTTAACTCCTCTTTTTTCTTTTTTTTCTCTTTCTTTCATAAGTTTCACTGTTTCCCCCTCCTCCTTCTTCTTCTCCTCCTCCCTTCTTCGCCTCTTCCTCCTTCTCCATCTCCTTCACCTCCTTCTTCGGGGCGCGGAATCAAGCCGCTGCCCCATCGTGCTTTATAAATACTTCACGGTGACGAGCCCAGCAACGCGCCGCCCGGACCGGAAAATAATAAATACCCTTCGTCGCTCTCGTAAGGACGCTCCTAAAATTTTATGGCGGCGAGGCTCCTCTAAAACGAAATTATTTATCCGCAAACCTTTTCTTTCTTCGACGTAACAACCACCACCACCATCGCGCCATCGATTCCCCGCCCCCCCCCATCCCCTACCCCGAAATCGACCCCCTCCCCTTTCTCCCCCCCCCCCCGGCCGTTGATCCAGTCGACGCGTTGAGGAATTAATGGTGACCTCGCTTTTTTTTTTTTTCCCTCCCTCTCGTGTCTTCCTTCTCTCCCCCTCCTTCCCTCTCCTCCCTAACGCCTTCCTTCCTTCACTCTCCCGCAATGTTGATTTTCCAGCCGGTGGTTCTGTAAGCCGCCCTCGCTGAGCTGTGCAAGGCTCGGATAAGAGGCAGGCGAGGACAGAGGCGGTGGTGGTGGTGGTGGTGGTTGAGGCTGTGTTGAAAACTCTTGTTCTTGGTGGCGGTGGCGGTGGAGGCTGTGTTGGTGGTTGTGGCGGTGGAGGTGGTGGTTGAGGCTGTGTTGAAGGCTCTCTTGTCCTTGGTGGCGGTGGAGGTGGAGGCTGTGTTGGGAGCTGTGGCGGTGGCTGTGTTGTCCGTGGTGGTGGAGGTGATGGTGGAGGCTGTGTTGAAGGCTCTTTTGTTCTGGATGGCTGTGGCGGTCAGCATATTCCCAATCTCTACGGGTATAAGGTGAAGACGCTGGGCTGTAGCTTCGAAAATATCCACGGGGTGATCTGGAAAATACCCTCATTGCGATTCCCACTACAAACTACCCAGAATGCCTCCCACTAAACCAAACCTAACCTGACCTAGCCTGTTCAAGAATAGGCGCCACATACCCGCACAGAGAGGGGAAATAGGGCGGTAAGTAGGGCTGGTTTACTGGTAGGCTGACTGGCTGATTGGCTGATGCTAGGCTGACGGACTGGCGGTGGTAGAGGCTGTACTAGAGTCTGTGTTGATGGCTGTGTTGTCGGCGGTGTCGGTGGTAACTAGGTGATGGCTGTGGTAGAGGCTGTGTTAGGGGCTGTGGCGAGAGTTCAAGAGTCAACATTCCCACACGTTGCCACGCTTGCCAGCCCCCTCCCCCCCCCCCCCCCACACACACACACACCGAGAGAGGAACGCAGCAAGAGTGGAAGCAGAAGAAAAAAATATATAACCATCAAATTTAAGTATAACCGATCATAAAGCCATCGGGGGAGTTAATCACTCAATCACGGAGGGGAAGCGAGAGAGAGAAAGGAAGGAAAAATCGAGCAGACCGAAAGAGAGGGGGAGGGAGGAGGGAGGGTTAGAAGGTCCGAGGAAGGGGAGGAGGGGACGGAGGCGGAGGGGGAGGTGGAGGAGGGGTGATAAGACTGAAACTGGTTCGACCCCAAGGAACAACAAAACGAAGCTCACGACCAGCCCATTGGCGTGAAGCTTAGCGTGGAGACCGGCCGAGGAGGAGTTAGCGTGCCCGGGAGAAGCAGGGATTGGTATACTCACACGCTTCTACCTCTCACATCATCTATTTCCAAAGGTCAAAAAGGAAATTAATCTGGTTCTCATGAGTTTTTTTTTAGGTTCAGAGTACAGAGGAAGGGTCAAACTACCAGCAGGGTCATAAAAGTAACTCTGGAAATGCCCCTAACCCCCTACGAAAGCCTTGTTTAATATGTGTTCTAGGGCGCCGATCTGTCTAAGAATACGTCCCAGGGAACCGCCGCCCAGGCCCAAGAAGAACGTGTCTGCCGGAGGAATGGAGATGGCGGGACGTGTCTCTAGGAAGGAGAGAGCGGGAGGGCGTCACGCACGGCACAAAGGAGTACAAAGGAAAAGCAAACAGCAACAGACCTCTTGGTTCTAACTAGGCTGTTTGTTGTAGCTACCATCTACTCTAATCTACGAGTCAGAGATACAGGACAGCAAAGGTGAAGATGGAGGAGGAGGGGGAGGAAGAGGAGGAGGAGGAGGAGGCGAGAAGAGGGACAAGGATGGCAAGAAAGAAGAAAGACAGAAGAAAGAGGAAAGTAAAGGAAATGAAGGATAGAGGAGGAGGAGGAGGAGGAGGCAAGGGAAGAGAACCAGGGAAGAGGCACAAGAATGGCAAGAAAGAATAGAAAAGAACGAAAGAGAGGAGGAGAAGGAAGCGAGAGAAGAGAACCAGCGAGGGCGAGAAGGAAGAGGGAAGGGAGAAGGAAAATAGAGGAGAAGAAAGGAGATTGGGAGAGGAGAAAAATTAAGGGAGTGTAAGTGGAAGGGAGGAAAATAGAAACAGGGAGAGCACGAAAGGAAATGGAGAGAGAGAGAGAGAACCCGGGACGTGCTTACCACCAGAGGACAGGAGACACCATCGTCAGGAAGGGCTCATAAAGTTCTTGAGTCAACGCCCGAAGTTCGCCAATAGAAAACGCGACTTAGGAACCTTTTGCCCCGGAGAGTTAGGGAAAAAAAGAGGATAAAAAGAGACAATGGCGGCGATGGTAGTGGTAGTAGTAGTATAGTAGCGGTGGTGGTAGTAGTAGTAGTAGTAGTAGTAGTAGTAGTCTTAGTTTTCGCTGTGGTATCCGTTTAAATTAAGATACAACCCCCTCCTCTCCTACCCTGTTAGTTTTCGCTGTGGCATCATTATAAATTAAGATACAAGTATATCAACCGGCCTCTTGCAGACTCCTTACGTTCTTATGTTCTTATTCAACCCCCTCTCCCCTTACCCCTCCTCCCACCCCCCACCCCCCAAAAAAAGAGAAGGAAAACTCTGCAGAATCTAAAAGTAACTCGCGGGCGGCGGCTGACACAGATAAGAACAAACACTAGATAACAACATCACTGTAATGAAGGGCGTGCGTGAGGGACTTATCAACGCGAGCCTTACGATGCAGCGGGCGTACGCGGGCGGGTGGGGGGGGGGGGGCATGAGGGACGAGCGCCAGGTAGGTAACGCTCCACTGAGGCTCCCGACAACAGGTTCTGCGCTGCGAGGAGTATAATTCTTCCCTCAAATGAGCTTGGAGCGACGAGCGACGTTTCCTGTCCCTGAGATGCGGGGCGGCTGGCGGTATGGTAGGCTGAGTTGGCTGGTTGAGTGGTTGGTTTACTGGTAGGCTGATTGGCTGATGCTAGGCTGACGGGCTGGCTAGGTTTATGGCAGGATAGCACTGGTGGAGAGGCTGATTAGAGGGTGCGTGGTGGGCCGACTGGTGGACTGGAGCAAAATCTAATTATACTTTGGACTGGAGGGCCGGGTACGGAGTTTGCACGGGAGAGTGTCCGGATGGGAGGACTTGGAATTCGTTGAGTGGATGGCTTGACGGTTGCCTGCCTGGATGTAACAGTGGATAATAGGGGTCTTGAGGCATTAGTGTAGGTGTTCAGTCCATAGTTTGCACGGGAGAGTGTCCGGATGGGAGGACTTGGAATTCGTTGAGTGGATGGCTTGACGATTGACTGCCTGGATGTAACAGTGGATAATAGGGGTCTTGGGGCATTAGTGTAGGTGTTCAGTCCATAGTTGCGGCGTGACAAGGCCATGAGAGTGGTGAAAAAAAAAAATTGTCTGACCAGTCATTCTTCACCACACGTGTGATATAATGAATAAGTGATATGAATTAGTTGCGTTACGCTTACTGATTTTTTTTATAGTAAATTGCTCATAGGAAAATAAAAGAATACTAAACTCTGCTTCTTCAAAACCAAACGGGAGTGGGCATACGTCAAAATAATCAAAAATACGTCAAAAAATAAATAAAAACACAACCCAGGAGTTCTGATGAAGAAATATGAAACATTCTCTCTACTGATGCAAGAAATATATTGACCCGAATGTGATAAAACTCAATCGTGTCCTTCAAATTTTTCTCCTTATGTTTCTTCCTTGTCTCTCACTCCCTCACACCCTTCAGAATGTGACGAAACACAGTATTATTATTCAACATTTTCTCCTTCCAATGTTGCTTAAGTTCCTCTCATTCCCTGGTTAGCACACTCGGCTCACAACCGAGAGAGCCCGGGTACGATTCCCGGGCGGAGTGGAAAAATTTGGCGGCTTTTCCGATACCCTACGCCCTTGTCCACCCAGCAGTGAATGGGTACCAGGTATTAATCGGGGGTTGTGTCCCGTCTCCTGGGGTCTGTTCCCTTCTCCTATAATTCCTTCCCCTCCTGTCTCTCTCCGGCATATGACCACAGATGTTGCGCCGACTAAACGAAACTTTCCAACTTTTTCTCTCATTCCCTCACTCCCTTCACAACGTAAAAAGATCCAACGTTATCCTTCAACATTTTCTTGCTTGCCTCTCAGTCCCTCACTCCCATCCCTCGTGACGCCCCTCCCATGAAGAAAGTTATACATCACACATTCATACATTCACACGGTCACCAAATAACCACATCAACATTCCATTTGTGAGAGACTGATAGAGGGGAGAGAGATAAAAAAATACTTCACTCTCCCTTTGTCCTCCTCCTCCTCCTCCTCCTCCTCCTCCTCCTCCTCCTCTGCTGAGTCACCGCCCACCCACTCCATGCTTATTAGGGATCATCGTCCACTCCACCCTCTTCATTCCACCGTCTTGATCCACTCACCCATAGCACACCCACCCACTCGTCCACCTCTCTCTCTCTCTCTCTCTCTCTCTCTCTCTCTCTCTCTCTCTCTCTCTCTCTCTCTCTCTCTCTCTCTCTCTCTCTCTCTCTCTTTTTTTTTTGTGTGTGTGTGTTTGATTTTTAGAGCAAACTGTAATTCGTTCTATAAATTCTACGGTGGTATAACTCCATTTTTAGTGCACACACACACACACACACACACACACACACACACACACACACACACACACACACACACACTTGAAAGTCGCTCGATGACAAAAGAAAAAAAAAGATTTACATAACAGATAATCCAGAAGCGGTTCCTCGTGTGTGCGTGTGTGTGTGTGTGTGAAAGAAAGAAGAGAGAGAGAGAGAGAGAGAGAGAGAGAGAGAGAGAGAGAGAGAGAGAGAGAGAGAGATGGTCAGGAAGGGATTCGTGAGTCTTTTAGATCCTGAATCCGGGTTGAGAGAGAGAGAGAGAGAGAGAGAGAGAGAGAGAGAGAGAGAGAGAGAGAGAGAGAGAGAGAGAGAGAGAGAGAGAGAGAGAGAATAAAGACAGGAAAGAGATAAAAAAAAATATAAAAAAACAGGGATGAATTGATATGCCAGTGAGGAGAAAATCGTCAACGTGTATAAAACAAAATGAAAAATATAAGACAAATAAAATAAATAGCAAAAAGAGAGAATGGCCGTAGGAGGAGATGAAAGAGAGGATAACAAAGGAAATAAAGAAGGAGAGACTGAGAGAAAAAAAAATCGTAAAAGAGGGAAGGAAGAAACGACAACTGAGAGAGAGAGAGAGAGAGAGAGAGAGAGAGAGAGAGAGAGAGAGAGAGATGGCGCCATGAGAGGGAAGAGGAAGATGGAGAAAAAAAATGAAAAAAAAGAAGAAAAATAACCTGGGTGAGAGGATTAAGAGGAGAAGAATAGAGGAAGAGGAGAGGTGGAAAAGAGAGAATGGGAAAATAAAAGAAAAGAGGGGAGATGATGAGAGAAAGAAGAGTAGAGAAGGAGAGAAGAAGAGTGAATAAACAAAGAGGAGAGGAGAGAGAAGGAAACAAGAGGACAAGAAGAGAAGAGGGAAAATAAGTAAAGAAAATAATAAATAAAACTGATGAAAGGAAAGGAAAGAAGAGGAGGAAAGAGGACGATAAAAAAGAAGCAAGAAAAACGAGTCTGGTCAAGAGGAAGAGGAGGGGGGAGAGAGAGAGAGAGAGAGAGAGAGAGAGAAGTAAAGGAGGAAAGGAGAGAAAAGGATAACATTATAAACAGGATAAAGACGCGAGGAGGAGAGAATAAAAAGAGGAATAAGAGGAGGAGAAGGAGGAGGAGGAGGAAGAGGAGAGGAAAATGGAATGACTTGTTTGGCCCGTGTGTGTGTGTGTGTGTGTGTGTGTGTGTGTGTGTGTGTGTGTGCAGTGTCATTAAGCAGAGTCACATGTTGGTTCTCTTAATGTCGTGTCGTGTGGACGGCGTAAAAGTCTACCTAAGTATTGTTTGTCTTTTGTTTCGTTTTGTTTTTGTTTTGTTTTTCTGTCTCTTCTTTTACCTTCCTTTCGTTCGTTCGTTCCATGTCGGAGTTCCTCTTTTTTTCCCTTTTATTTTTACATTGTTTTTCTTTCCGTCACGAGCTTTTTTTTTTTTTTGCATATTGTTTTGTTGTTATTTTGTGTTTCATCTCTTTTTTATAGTGTTATTCCTTCATTGTATTACTTATTTCATCCACAGCAATGGTCTCTTTTTTGTTTTCATCCTGTATATTCCTTGTAATGTTGCCCTCCCTTTGAAATATAACACACACACACACACACACACACACAAAGAAAAGATCCGATGGCGAAGTAACTAACGAGGTCGTCCCACAAACATGAAGCCCAGAGGCAGGCGGAGAGGACCCTTGACTTGTTTCCTCCCTCGCACGTTCGACGCATAAACACTGCCGGAGAATAGGAACTGGCATACAGCGAAGACCTGTGCTTGTGTTCTCCGGCAGTGACGCGAGGAACAACACTCCCTCTAGTAAGCCGCGCGTTGCCTGCATGAGTTTTCGAGAGTTGGGGAGAGAACAATATGAGGGAGGTGATTTCCGTGTGTCCTTCAACTTTAGGTAAATGCGGTTCAGTAAACCTCTTCCCCTCCCTCCTTCAATTACAGCACATTTCGGTGTTAGCGCACGACGAAAATTGAACCACACACACACACACACACACACACACACACACGCCTTATAGACCACACACATAAAAGGAAGTGTCGTGTCGAGCCTCACAGTCCACTATTTTCCGCTGAGTCACCGCTTCTTAATCCCAGCGAATGAACCTCCGAACCCAGCAACCACTCGTTTCCAGGGTCCGAGCCGGCCTTATATGAAGGTTCGAACCACCCTGAACCTGTTAAACCGAGATGGAGCAGGCAGTCACTCACCGTCCGCCTCACCGCGCACTCCTCCTCGTTGTCCCTCTCGTTGTCGCCCTTCCTTCAGCCTGTCTAGAGTGAGTATATACCTTTCCACAACATACCATTCTTGCGCCAGGTTGTCCTCCTCTACGGGTTGAGCCACCGCTGTTATCTGATTGGCTGCAGGGCGGTATGGAGAAGCCGGTGATTTTGAGACGCTTGTGATTGGTCGAGGGCCGCATGGTGGAGCCGCGGATTGGTCAAGGGTTTGCTAGTGCCTCTGGGGTTGTTTCTAGAGCGGGGCTTGAGGGGCACGGGCGCGCACTCCACCCTGTCCGAAAACGCTGCTGTGCTGGTAAAGTTTTAACTGGTAACGTAATCATCTATGGTCGTTATGTTGGCCTGGCTCGAGTGGTTGTTGAGGTGAGAGTTCTGCCATAGTTTACTGGTGTCTGGGGGAGTGACATGAGGAATCGAAGGATGAACTTAACCCCTTGACTGCGGATTTCCTATAGAAGACATCACCAAGCTACAGTAGTGGAGCAAAAAGTGGCTGCTACAATTCAATGAAGAAAAATGTGAAGTCCTGCACCTTGGGAGGGGATATCCAGCACACCAATACCACATGGGAAACACTCCACTATCCACCACAGAGCCAGAGAAAGACCTGGGAGCATATGTTACCAGGTTACCAGTGAAGGCGAAATCCGTGCCAATCGCAGCGGACGGGTTAAGGAATCACCAATGCATGAACGCTGTCAGAACCACAATGTCAGAACGAGCCCAGGTCCCCGCAGCCCCTCCAGAGTTCAAACCCATGCACGCGATCATGACTCGGCCCACTCAACCTCAAGTCGTCACCTCCTCCGCCCGTCAACCCCGCACGCAAGCCCCCGTGGCCTACTGATCCTATCGCTGGCCGCCCCCTCCCCGCCGCGTGGCTTGACCCTCCCGCCAGGTGAACGCCGCGACCCGAGGCTACAGAGTCAGACAGGTGGCGAGGACCAGGTGTCGGGATCACTGTATCGGGGGTCACTTCGCTGCATGTATACCGGGTAGTGGGCAGTGTGGACAACCCCGTTATTATCACCGCAGACTTGAGGTATGGTGTGTGCATGTCTGGGGAAGGGGGTTATGTGTGTGTGTGTGTGTGTGTGTGTGTGTGTGTGTGTGTGTGTGTGTGTGTGTAGAGCCATGCCACCTTCTCCTCCTCCCTTGTGTGTATGTATGTTTGTTTGTGTTTGCGAATTTGTGTGTTTGTATGTTTTTTTTTGTGTGTGTATAGATCCATATCCCCCCCCTCCTCCTCCTCCCTGATGTATAAGTGTGTGTGTGTGTGTGTGTGTGTGTGTTAGGGCAGGGGTGGGGGGGTGGGGAGTTGCCATTTCTACACGCACGAACGCTTGTGTTTGTAATGGCAGTTACGCGAAAAATGCTTGACGAAGTTCTAACCATTTTTAATATAACCAAATTTAAAATACTCTCAAGCATATGCAATTACCTGTTCATTTACCTGTATATCTTTTATTGTGCCTCTGCGTCTGTCTTTCCATGCATGTGTACGTATACCTTACATTCATATCTGTATTTATATTTAACAAGTGTATTTATATCTGACACTTGGCTCATCCATCGCAATAGTAAGCCATCTCGTTACAGTAAAAGAAAAAAAATCCTGGTATACTTATTCTGAATTACTGTGAGAGAGAGAGAGAGAGAGAGACTGACTATGCTGTCCTCCACTGGTACTCAAGGTTACAAATTTCAAGTAACCCAAGACTGGTTACCTGGCCACCTGCTGAGCGCCGCCCCACCTGTCCCGTCCCGCCGCCCGTTACCTTTGGCTCACCTGTTTGCCTCACACCTCCCCCCCTCCTACCCCCCCCCCGGTCGTTCTATCCCCCTCACCCTCCTCCCCTCACGACAGTAATGACGTAACTAATTAAGAAAGGGAACAATTTCGTAGTAACACACACACACACACACACACACACACACACACACACACCTATTGCCATTACTTATTATTATTATTATTATTATTATTATTATTATTATTATTATTATTATCATTATTAGTTTAAAGACTACTCGAGTGCACACCTGAGCTCTCCTATCATACCATCCTCTAATTACCTTCTTCAGTCAGTAAATATACATAATAAGTCTCTTAAATTACTCTGGAAAAGCTGCAAGAACCCGAGTCCTCTGACCTTATAGTAATTAGTCTGCACTTGAAGATAATGTGCCTTGATCGTGTGTGTGTGTGTGTGTGTGTGTGTGTGTGTGTGTGTGTGTGTGTGTGTGTGTGCGTGCGTGTGCAGTGTTAGAATCAATACCCTGTTTTTTCTTCCTTTTTTGTTAAGTGGTAGTGGTTTAAGTAGTAGTAGTAGTAGTAGTAGTGGCAACTGTAGTGATAGTAGTAAAAGTTATCTCCATTATTTATACTTCCATTAATACTTATTCGCTTTTATTATTTGTATTTGTTCGTCTTATTTTTTTGCTGACCTTTTTTTCCTTGAGTATAATTTATGCCCACCTGTGTAAACGTGTGTACCGAGTGGCCTTTCCTCTTAAGACACTTCAGGTACACCTTTCCCGCCCTCCCCTCCTACCCTAGTCCTTGCCTCCCTCTCTCCTCTTTTTTTTTCCCCCGTCTCTCCCTTCTTCTATACTCCTCTCCCGGCTTCCCTTCCTCTTCTTTTTTCTCCCTGTTTTCCCCCTCCCTTCCCTCCTATCCTAGTCCTTGCCTCTCTCTCTCTCTCTCTTCTTCTATATTTCTCTCCCTGCTTCCCTCCCTGGTCTTTTTTTCTCCCTGTTTTCCCTCCCCTCCCCTCCTATCCTAGTCCTTGCCTCTCTCTCTTTTTTTTCCCCCCTCCCTCCCTTCTTCCCTCCCTGTTTTCCCCTTCCCTTCCCTCCCTCTGTCCCTTCCTCCCCTTCGCCCTGTGTCCCTGCATCCCCCCCTCTCTCTTTCTTTTTGTTCCCTCCCTCATTCCCTCCTTACCTTCCTCCCCTTAGCTCTCCCTTCCTCCTTTCCTCCCTCGTCACTTTTTCTGCTTGTTGCTCCCTCCCCTATCTCTCTCTGTCCCTCCTTCAATCTATCCCTCCTTCCCTACCTTCCCCCTTTGTCTGTTTTTCTCATTGTTTCCTTCTTCCTTCCCTCCCTCTCCTCCGTCCTCCTATTCCTCCCTCTTCATCTATTCCTTCTTCCCTCTTCCTTGTTTCCTCCCTCCCTCGTCTCTCTCCCTGTTTCCTCCCTCCTTCCCTCCCTCCAATGTAACAGTGAACCATTAGGACACGTCGCTCCCCGGCCAGTCTTGCATCAAGCTAAGTTGATTATTAGATAACAATCTTATAATCGACCACCTGATTTGCCGCGGGGCGCACCGGGGGATCAGAGGCACCGGGGACTGGAAGCGGCCGGCCTATTCCTCCTTCTCCTCCTCCTCGTCCTCCTCCTCCTTTTCCTCTTCCTTCTCCTCCTCCTTGTTGTCTTCCTCCTTCCTCCTCTTCCTCCTTCTCCTCCTTGTTGTCTTCCTCCTTCCTCCTCTTTCTCCTCCTCCTCCTTGTTGTCTTCCTCCTTCCTCCTTTTCCTCCTCCTCCTCCTTGTTGTCTTCCTCCTTCCTCTTCCTCCTTCTCCTCCTTGTTGTCTTCCTCCTTCCTCCTCTTCCTCCTCCTCCTCCTTGTTGTCTTCCTCCTTCCTCTTCCTCCTCCTCCTCCTTGTTGTCTTCCTCCTTCCTCCTCTTCCTCCTCTCTCCCCAACATCTATCTCCCTCCCTCCCCTCCGTCTCCATCACCCTCCCCTCCACCTCCCTCCATCTTCTTTCCTCTCCCCACTTTCCCTTCCCTTTTTCCTCCATGTTCTACCCTCCCATTCGCCTTCTGTCTCTCTCCGGCATATGACCACAGATGTTGCGCCGACTAAACGAAACTTTCCAACTTTTCCCCTTCCCCACCATCGTCCTCCATCCCTCTTCCCCCTGACCATGCGTGCTTAGTGCCTAGCTGATGGGCCATTAGTGGAGTGGTGATGCATTGTCTCGTTAACGATGGAATCAAGCGAACCTGATTGGACTGATCGACAAGGTTTCGGCGCGCGAGGCAATTAAGGAATGTTGTTCAAGAAGAGTTTTTTTTTTTTTTTTTTAGTGTGTGTGTGCGTGTGTGCGTGTGTGCATTCCTGCGTAGTACTACATTCCTATTCCTTGTGTGTGTGTGTGTGTGTGTGTGTGTGTGTGTGTGTGTGTGTGTGTGTGTGTGTGTGTGTGAGAGAGAGAGAGAGAGAGAGAGAGAGAGAGAGAGAGAGAGAGAGGTTAGGAATTGGAGAGAATGTGCAGGAGAGAGGAAGAGGAGGAAAGAAGGGAGGGAGGGAGGGAGAATATTCGTGCAAAGAAGGGATGAACATGTTGGCAAAAAAGTGACAAGATAGGAGGAGGAGGAGGAGGAGGAAGATTGCATGGGAAAAAGAAGAAGAAGAAGAAGAAGCAGGTTGGCAGGAGAGAGATAGAAGACATGGCAGGAGAAGGAGAAGGAGGAGGAGGAGGAGGAGGAGGAGGAGGAGGAGAAACAGGAGAAGACAGGGGGATAGGGAGGCTACATAACAAGGGTAGTGATGCTGATGAGAGAGAGAGAACAAGAAGATGAACAAGAACAGGGATGCTGGAGGGGTGACAGAGCTTGAAGGGTGAGGGAGAGCAATTATCGAAGCAGGGAGAGATGGCAGGGGAAGGGAAGACAAGGAGAATAGCAGGAGGAGGAAGAAAAGGAAAAGATGGAAGGGGAAGACGACGAGTAGGAAGAAGAGAGAGGAAAGGAAGAGGAAGAAAATGAGGTTATTTTCTGTGCATAAGAACGAAAGAGGGAAATAGGAGAACAAGAAAAGCAGTTGTTATAGAGGAATGGGAAGGAGGAGCATAATGGCACTATATCGAAAGAGGGATGTATTAGTAGCAGGTAATAAAGTAATAAATAAGGGGAGACTTGGGAAGAAATATAGTCTTAGAGGGAAGGGATACGGGACTAGGAGAGATAGATAATGGTAGGGATAGGAGGAGGAAAGGAAGGGGAGGGAAGTAGGAGGAAGATAATAGTAGGGGAGGAAGGGGATGATTAAATGAGTAGGGAGATAAATTGAGTAGTAGTTTTTTTTTTTTTTTTTTTCAAAGGAGACACCTCAAGGGCACAAAAAAAGTAAACAATAATAATAAAAGCCCGCTACTCGCTGCTCCCAAAAAGAATCCAAAGAGGTGGCCGAAAGAGAGGTCAATTTCGGGTAGTAGTAGTAGTAGTAGTAGTTGTAGTAGTAGTAGTAGTATGAGGAGGAGGAGGAGGAGAGTGAGACAGTGTTGAGATGGGAGAGGTAGGGAAGCAGGGGAAGGATATAGTAGATAGGAAGGGGATAGAGGACAGAGATGGATGAGTGGAGTGACAAGAAAGGATAGGATTAAGAATGAAGTCATAAGAGGTACAGTTAAGGTAACAAGTGTGGGTAAGAAGGTGCAGGAAGCGAGACTGAGATGGTTTGGTCATGTCACGAGGAGAGAAGAAGGGAGATGTGAAAGGCAGATAATGGGCATGGAAGTGGGTGGCAGAAGGAAGAGAGGAAGACCCAGGACGAGATAGAAGGACTGTATTGTGACGGACGGCAGGGAGAAGAACTTGGACCTTGCAGTGGCGGAGGACAGGGTTAGATGGAGGAGACTCATCAAAAACAGCGACCCCGTATAGAAGCGGGATGATAATGCTGCGGAAGGAGAAGTGGATAGGGGATAGGGGTGTCAGTCAGGGGGGCGGAGGGGGCCAACAGGTGAGAGAGTCTTGTGTAGCCGCCTCACCGACACTCTTTAGATCTTATCAGTGGCAGCCTTTAGTCACCACACCCCTCCACCCTTCTCTCCACCCCTCCATCCCTCTCTCCACCCCTCCATCCCTCTCTCCACCTCTCCATCCCTCTAGCCACCCTTCTCTCCACCCCTCCATCCCTCTCTCCACCTCTCCATCCCTCTCTCCACCTCTCCATCCCTCTCTCCACCCCTCCATCCCTCTCTCCACCTCTCCATCCCTCCATCCCTCTCTCCACCCCTCCATCCCTCTCTTCACCTCTCCATCCCTCTCTCCACCTCTCCATCCCTCTCTCCACCTCTCCATCCCTCTCTCCACCTCTCCATCCCTCTCTCCACCCCTCCATCCCTCTCTCCACCTCTCCATCCCTCTCTCCACCTCTCCATCCCTCTCTCCACCTCTCCATCCCTCTCTCCACCTCTCCATCCCTCTCGCCACCCTTCTCTCCACCCCTCCATCCCTCTCTCCACCTCTCCATCCCTCTCTCCACCCCTCCATCCCTCTCTCCATCCCTCCACCCTTCTCTCCATCCTTCTCTCCACCACTCCACCTCTCCATCCCTCTCTCCCTTTCTCCACCTCTCCATCCCTCTCTCCACCTCTCCATCCCTCTCTTCACCTCTCCATCACTCTCTCCACTTCTCCATCCCTCTCTCCACCTCTCCATCCCTCTCTCCACCACTCCACCTCTCTATCCCTCTCTCCACCCCTCTCTCCCTCTCTCCACCTCTCCATCCCTCTCTCCACCTCTGGGTCGGAAAACGGTGAATACAAGAGGGTTTTGGGGTTGGAAATCGCTAAATATCGGCTGAGTAAGAATCTGGCAAGATTGTCTATCACTCACCACAGATTCAAGGGCCAGTGAGACGGAGATTAGCACCGAGGCCACGCGTAACTACTACATATACCCCCTCCTCCCTTTATAATTGCCTCGCTCCACCGTTTCTTCGCAATGTATCGTCTGCGGAGTGTTTTAGTTCAGGGACATTCTTTCTCACATCCGCTGTCATATCTTCCCAGTCTCCGTCTTGCATTATTCATGGATCGTTTTTATTCACCTCCATGTTTTCCTTTTGTTTGGTATGTGTTCGCCTCCCGGGGCTGTAATTCTTTTCCCACTGTATCTCCTATCCATTAGTTTATCCCCTTCGGTATTTCCTCGCTGGCGTTTTTCCGATACCCGACGCCCCTGTCCACCCAGCAGTGAATGGGTACCAGGTATTAATCGAGGGTTGTGTCCCGTCTCCTAGGATCTGTTCCCTTCTCCTATTCCTTCCCCTTCTGTCTCTCTCCGGCATATGACCACAGATGTGGCGCCGACTAAACGAAACTTTCCAACTTTTCCGTGCTGCCGTCCTTGTTGAGAGCTTTGTATTTCTTGTAGGCGCTTCTCGGGTCCCTGTCTCTCGCCTTTGTTTTGTTGTTTTTACCGACTTTCAGTGTAATAACTTTCCTTTAACTCCTTTATGCTCCTTCCTTTATGGCTGGCCCCCTCTCTCCATATATATAGTCTCCTGCTCCTTACATTATTCCTCCCTTCCTCTTCCTCTTCTCCACATTTCCTTCCTCTTTCTCTAACTTATTTTCCTCTAATGTTTCCTCTTCTTTCTCTTCCCACTTGCTCACAGTCGTCCAATCGCATTCCTCTCCCCTTTATTGCCTCCCCATCCGCATCGCTCTCCCTCCCATTTCCCTCCTCATTCAACTCTTTCCTCCGCCGTCCGTCTCTCCATCAATCCTCATTCTTTTGCATCACGCTGCTGTCTGTCTTTCTTTCGTCCTCTCAAATTCCCTCCATCTATATCACTCTCTCCCTCTCCCCTCCCCCTGACATACCATCCACCCTCCTGCTTTCCTCCTCCCTGCATTCCACTCAGACTTCCTCTCGACCTCTTTCTCCCTCCCTTCCCCCTCTCTCTCTCTCTCCCTCTGTCCACACGTCAGGTAAGAGCCGCGGATACACGAATCAAACGAGAATCGGACAGGTGCGAGAACAGGTGATGGCCGGGAACCTGGCAGGGCAATATTGGCGGTGAGGAGGAGGAGGAGGAAGAGGAGGAGGAGGAAGAAGAGGAGGAGGAGGCAAAGCAATATTGGTGGTTGTGTTCCTTGCATGCTGTCGAAGTTAATCTGATTTCCATTTTCTTCAGCGTCTTTGATTTCCTGCAAGATTTTATTTCCATTTTTAAATTCTTGTTTTTTGGGTTTTTTTTTTTCGTATTTCTCTTGGATTTGATTTTCTTTTTTGTTTATTTGGTTTGTCGTCTTTATCGATTTTTTTAACTCGTTTCTCTCCTGATATCTTGTTTCACTTTGCCTTTCGTTTTTTTCTGTTTCAATCCCCAAGCTTCATCCCCCGAGTTTCATCATCCCTCTAGTTTCATCACCCAAGTTTCGTCACCCAAGTTTCATTTCCCGAGTTTCGTCACCCAAGTTTCCTCATTCGAGTTTCATCCACCAAGTTTCGTCACCCGAGTTTCGTCATTCGAGTTTCATCCACCAAGTTTCGTCACCCGAGTTTCATTTCCTGAGTTTCATCACCCAAGTTTCGTCACCCGAGTTTCGTCATTCGAGTTTCATCCACCAAGTTTCGTCACCCGAGTTTCGTCATTCGAGTTTCATCCACCAAGTTTCGTCACCCGAGTTTCATTTCCTGAGTTTCATCACCCCAGTTTCGTCACCCGAGTTTCATTTCCTGAGTTTCATCACCCAAGTTTCGTCACCCGAGTTTCATTTCCTGAGTTTCATCACCCAAGTTTCGTCACCCGAGTTTCATTTCCTGAGTTTCATCACCCAAGTTTCATTTCCTGAGTTTCATCACCCAAGTTTCGTCACCCAAGTTTCATTTCCTGAGTTTCATCACCCAAGTTTTGTCACCCAAGTTTCATTTCCTGAGTTTCATCACCCCAGTTTCGTCACCCGAGTTTCATTTCCTGAGTTTCATCACCCAAGTTTCGTCACCCGAGTTTCGTCACTCAAGTTTCTTCACCCGAGTTTCGTCACCCAAGTTTCAGGTTCGGTTCGACGGTTCTTGTATCTTTACGCCAAGGTTGTCTCATTTTTCTGTCTCTTTGTAAATTTAACATTGAAGTTTCGCCTCTATTTTTTTTTCCTTCCTTTGATTTATGTTCCTCTCCTCGACTCTGTGTGCGCTTCTAAAAACTCAACCTTGATGATCATTCTCGCTAAGTGTCTCTTCCTCTTCATAAAATTTTAAGTCAGTATATATTTCTTAGGCGCCCACTCCTGTGTTGTTGCCTTGGAATTCCTGCGTTTTTTGTTGGTGTTTTAAATTTAGTCTCCTTACAAAATAAATAAAGTAAAACACAGCCTATATATCTTTAGAGTAATGCAATAAAAAGTAAAAGCCTAAAGTAAGATGAGAACGTAAAAGCATTAAGAGGAAAACAAAAAAAAAGGAGGAAAAAGCTAAAAAATATATATACAAGTGTCCGGAGAGAGAGAGAGATACAAACACCGGACTTCAAAAATTATACATTGAAAGAAAAGGAGATAAATATTTAAAAGTTGCGCAGAAAAGAACGACGCCCCTCAAGCTGTTCGCGGGCGTGGCTGTGACTCCCGTGATCTTGGCCTCCCCTCCCTCTCTCTCTCTCTCTCTCTCTCTCTCTCTCTCTCTCTCTCCCTCTCTCTCTCTCTCTCTCTCTCTCTCTCTCTCTCTCTCTCTCTCTCTCTCTCTCTCTCTCTCTCTCTCTCTCTCTCTCTCTCTCTCTCTCTCTCTCGCGACACTTCACATTTGCTTTATTCTCTTGAGCATTAATCTTTTTTTTTCCTTCTCAATTGTTTTTTTTTTAATATATATTGTGTGAGGTTTTATTTTTTCAAATTGGACAGAGCTTTTTTTTGGGGGGGAGAGGGAGGGGGAGGGGGAGGAGGTTGTATTAGTATTAGGGTTATTATAATGTATTTTCTGTGTTATATATATTTGTTGTAATAGAGAGATGGTGGTGGTATTGTTGTTGTTGTTGTTGGTGGTGGTGGTGGTGGTGGTCTTCATGTTGTAAATTATAGTGGTGTTGGTGGTGTTGGCGGTGCAGGTAGTGGAGGTGAATGCCATGCTCCAGGTGTTGGCAGCGGTGTTGGTGTTGGTGGTAGGTGGAGGAAATAGTGGTGGTGGTGGAGGTGGCGTTGGCGGTAGACGTGGTGGTAGTGCTAGACTTGGTAATGATGGTGGTGGTGGTGATGATGATAGGGGTGATGTGGATGGGGGGGGGGGGATTCGTAGGGGTTGTGGTGATAGAAGCAGTAGTGGTCGTGTTAATAGCTTGGTGATTGTTGTTGTGGTGGTTGTGGTGGTGGTGGTGGCGCTGGAAATGGTGTTGGGTGTGGTAGGGGGATTATCGTGCAGGTTGTGGTGGTATTCGTAGTGGTTGTGGTGTTAATAGTTTGGTGATTGTTGTTGTGGTGGTGGTGATGGCAGTGGTGACAGAAGCAGTGATGGTGGTGTTAATAGCTTGGTGATTGTTGTGGTGATTGTTGTGGTGGTGGTGGTGGTGGCGCTGGCTGCCGTGCTGCTCAAGTGTCTGGGCTCCCTGACCGCCTTGGGGAACCCCGTCAAGCAGCGAGTTGTCTTATTAACCGGGGGCGAGACGTGAGGAAGTAAAGCCAAACGTAACTTCACTCCCCCTGCCTCCGCCTCCGCCGGCCGCCCCCTTCCCTCCCTGCTCTGCCTCCTCTCCTGTCCTGTCCCCACCCCCTCAGTCCTCACCCTCTTGCTCTCTCTCCTCCCTCCACCTCCCCGCTACACACACACACACACACACACACACACACACACACACACACTTCACCTCCTTACTCTGCTTCCCCCCTCCCTTCCCCTAACGTCCTCCACCTTGTCGCTGCTGCACACACACACACACACACACACACACACACACACGAGCGGCCTTGGCGAAGGTCACTCGGCACGACCCACACGTTCCGCCGAGCTTGGAAAACAGGAGCTTCAGGCAGCCAGCAGCAACTCCTCCTCCTCCTCCTCCTCCTCCTCCTCTTTCTCCTTCTCCTTCTCCTCCTCTTTCTTCTCATCCTCCCCCTCCTCCTCCTCCTCCTCCTCCTCTTCCTCTCCGTCTCTTCCCTCCTCCACTTCTTTCTCCTGCGCTCAGAGTTTGTTTAAGTAAATTGAATAAAAATGATCACTTCTACAAGGTAAACATCTTTAATTTCAATCATAAAGCACAAACCGCTGATTTATGATGCATATAAAAATTTAATTACTCAGGAAACTACGAAGATTGACTTTATTCAGTTCCTTTTCTCCTCTCGTTCTTCTCCTCCACCGACTATCCTTCTTCTCTTCCATTATTCCTTCCCCTTCCCATCATCCTCAACACAATACTTCATCTCATTGGTTTTCTTCCCTGCATTCACTCCTTTTCCTCCTGCCTCTTCCTTTCCTCCTCTTCCTTCCATTGCTTTCATTTTTCCCCCTTTTCCCATCCCTTCCATCCACAACACAACACCTCAGATGATTGCTTTTCCTCCTCTCTCTTCCTTTCCTCCTCTTCCTTCCATTCCTTCCATTTTTTCCCCCTTTTTCCCTTCCCTTCCATCCACAACACAACACCTCAGATGATTGGTTCTCCCTCTTCCATTCTCTCACGTGATTGGTTCCTTTCAGATGGAGCTTCAGCCAATCCGGAGCCTCGGGAGTGAATCGGCCACCCAGACGTTGACTCCCGAGCGACGTGTGTCTCCGTGGAACAGCTGGTGACCCTGACGGAGCGGGAACACGGCCACGGAGCACCTGAGCTTGAGTATACAGGTGTGTTGTGTGCCTGTGTAGCATGTTAAGTTTCCTCGCTGTGTCTTTGTTTTGTTTTTTCCTTCTCTCTCGTCTCTCGTTTCCTCGTTTTTTCTCTATATTGCTCTTGTTCAAGTTTGTGTTTGATTCTTATTTGCTTATGTGTTATTGGTTCTTGTCTATATGTTTGGTTTTTATTTTTGTTCTTCCCCTTTTCTTCATATTTTAAGGCTTTTCTTGCTCTTTTAATTGATTTCGCAATATCATCTCGTTTAACTTGCATGCGTTGCCTTAAAGTTTCCTACAATCTCGTGCAAGGACACACACACACACACACACACACACACACACACACACACACACACACACACACACACACACACACACACACACACACACACACACACACACACACACACACACACACACACACACACACACACACACACACGGTGCCAACTCGTCCCTGTGTCGTGAGGGTCTCCAGGATCCGTCGGTGGCTTGCTCGCCGCCCCACAAAGCGAATTAAGAAAGGATTAAAGACGCTGCGGCGAGATTGTAAGGCATAGAAATAATAGTAAAGAAATCTAAATAATAAAGTGAGGAGTGGGTGCACGGTGACTAGACGATGACGAAAAGTGAAAAGAAAGAAAAATAAATATAAATGAAAAACTAAATAAGGAGCTTGAGAGTAAAGAAAGGATTAAAAACGCTGCGACGAGATTATAATGCATAGAAATCACATTAAAGAAATCTAAATAATAAAGTGAGGAGTGGGTGCACGGTGACTAGACGATGACGAAAAGTAAAGGGAAAGAAAAATAAATATAAATAATGTGACAACTAAAAAAGAAGCTTGAGAGTAAATAAAAGAATTAAAAACGCTGCGACGAGATTGTAAGGCATAGAAATCACATTAAAGAAATCTAAATAATAAAGTGAGCAGTGGGTGCACGGTGACTAGACGATGACGAAAAGTAAAGGAAAAGAAAAATAAACATAAATAATGTGACAACTAAAAAAGAAGCTTGAGAGTTAATTAAGGATTGAAGACGTTGGCACACAGGTAAAAGATAATATATACAATACCTTAAATTGATAAATGGTAAAGTAGCCACGTAATGAATAATAAAGTAAGGTAAAGGATTAATGAGGTTGACAATGATAAAAAAAGTAATAATACCAACCGTGAATAAATTGATTAATAACAAAGAATCCAAATGATGTAGACTGAAGTAGATCAAGGTTGAAAGGCACTTCTAGCAATACATTTTTTTATTATTATTTTTTTACAACAAAGGAGACAGCTCAAGGGCACACAAAAAGGAAACAATGATAAATAAATAAAAAAGCCCGCTACTCACTGCTCCTAAAAAGAATCCAAAGAGGTGGCCAAAAGAGAGGTCAATTTCGGTAGGAGAGGAGTCCATATACCCTCCTCTTGAAAGGGAGCAATAGATAAAAAGGAACAAGGAAATAAGTTAAATAACCAGAGTGGGTAACCATTATCATCCTCTCCCCTCATCCTCTTCGCCTCATCGTCATCGGCAGCAGCAGTCATTAACAGTCCCCTGCAGAACAAAGGCCTGTGCCAGCTCCCTTTGCCTCTCGCTGTCTGATGTTAGTGTTCTCCATTCTGCTCCGGCGACTGCTTTAATTTCCTCCCTCCACCTTGTTCTCTTGTCCGCCCTGACGTCTGCAGCTTCTGGGTTTCCACTCTGTCATATGCTTTGATTGTCCACCTGATCAGCTCTACGCATGGAGTGGCCTGCCCGAGTCAATTACCTTTGATAGCTGTTACAGTGTACTGAACACTTGTCCATTCCCTGACTAAATTTATCGGTGACGAGTTGGGCTCTCTGGTGGGTATACAGGAGTGCTTCAGTCTGCTCAAGGGAGGATGAGGCTTATGAGGGCAGTGTTTATTTCTTGGGGTCTGTGACCAAACTATAGTTAAACGAAACATAAAGAAATAACCAAATCTGTATTGAGGGAGAGGGAGAAGGAGAAGGAGAAGGAGAAGTAGGAGAAGAAGTAGGAGAAGAAGTAGGAGAAGAAGGAGAAAGAGAAAGAGAAAGAGAGAGAGAGAGAGAGAGAGAGAGAGAGAGAGAGAACGGCTCCTCCCACAAGGCACTGTTTTCATCTCCACCCTCCTCCTCCTCCTCCTCCTCCTCCTGTTATTTAAGCTTTATAACTGTGATTCATGAGTTACCTGGCTAGGGTGAGGGTTACTTGCTCGCTTTGATGTGCCCGTGAGACTAAGAAGAGTGGGGAGGGGAAGGAGGAGGAAGAGGAGGAGGAGGAGAATATACGAGTACCAAAGTCGTCTGGAATATTAGGAGAAGGGGAAGAGGAGTAGACATGAGAAGGGGATGCTGGGCGATGCGAGGGAGAAGAAAAAATAAAATAAGAGAAAATAGTTAAGAAAAGTTGTATGGACAGAACAGGAGGAAGGAGGGATAACAGATGAGATAACAGTTCGCGCCTTGAACATAAACACCTTAAAAAATAACACTTAGAAAAGGTTAACACGGCGGGAAGAGACTGAATAAAGGAGAGGGATGAAAAGGACACGAAACGAGGAACGGAGAGAAGGAATTAGGGAAGGCAAGAACGGGTAAGAAAAAGTAAATTAGGGGAGAAGGAAGGAAGGAAGGAACGAATATGAGGAAACACATAAGGGAGAGGGGAGCAGTAGGGGTGAAGGGGAGACTAAACGAGGAATGGAGAGAAGGAATAAGGGGAGGAAGAGCGGGTAAGAAAAAGTATATCATGGGAGAAGGAAGGAAGGAACGAACGAATATGAGGAAACACATAAGGGAGAGGGGATCAGTAGGGGTGAAGGGGAGACTAAACGAGGAATGGAGAGAAGGAATTAGGGAAGGAAGAGCGGGTAAGAAAAAGTAAATTAGGGGAGAAGGAAGGAAGGAACGAACGAATATGAGGAAACACATAAGGAAGAGGGGAGCAGTAGGGGTGAAGGGGAGACTAAACGAGGAATGGAGGGGAAGGAAGAGCGGGTAAGGAGAAGTAAATTAGAGAAGGAAGGAGAATGTTGAAGCGCGTGAGGAATGAGTGTCTCTGCTCTTGAAAAATGAATGATAGATATGTGATCCATCATTTCCTCCTCTCATGTTGCCGCCACCACCACCATAACCACCATAACTACCATCCACTACCACCATCACCACCACCATAACTACCACCACCACCACCATATCTACCACTCACTACCACCATCACCACCATAACTACCACCATCACCACCATAACTACCACTCACTACCACCATCACCACCACCATAACTACCACTCACTACCACCACCACCACCACCTTAACTACCACCATCACCACCACCATAACTACCACTCACTACCACCATCACCATCACCATAACTACCACCATCACCACCACCATAACTACCACTCACTACCACCATCACCACCACCATATCTACCACTCACTACCACCACCACCACCACCATATCTACCACTCACTACCACCATCACCACCACCATAACTACCACCATCACCATCACCATAACTACCACCATCACCACCACCATAACTACCACCATCACCACCAACATAACAACCACTCACTACCACAATCACCATATCTACCACCACCACCACCACCACCACCACTCACTACCCACCACCACCACCATATCTACCACCACCACCATCCACCATCATCACCACCACCACCACCACCATCACCTCCACCACCACCACCACCATCACCACTACCACCATCACCACCATCACCACCATCGCTACCATCACTACCACCACCACTACCTTCACCACCACCACCACCACCACTACCTTCACCACCATCACCACCACCACCACAACCAACACCACCATAACTATCACACTACCACCATCACCACCACCATCACCACCACCATAACTACCACCATCACCACCACCATAACTACCACTCACTACCACCATCACCACCACCATAACTATCACACTACCACCATCACCACCACCATCACCACCACCATAACTACCACCATCACCACCACCATAACTATCACACTACCACCATCACCACCACCATAACTACCACTCACTACCACCATCACCACCACCATAACTACCACTCACTACCACCATCACCACCACCATAACTACCACCATCACCACCAACATAACTATCACACTACCACCATCACCACCACCATAACTACCACTCACTACCACCACCACCACCACCATATCTACCACTCACTACCACCATCACCACCAACATATGTATCTTCCGCCTCTACCATCATCCCCCACCACCACCATCATCACCATCAACACCGCTTTCTACTAGTCTACTACCTATTCAATACCACATCCTATCGGGCCATCACACACGCACACCCACAAGTCTTCCATCTTTCAATAACATCCTTCCACCGCCACCACTAAGTTAAGCCTCACCGCCGCCTCATCACGAACCCCTGGGATGGACTCTCTCCCTCGCCCCCCAGACCTTAACTCCACTCATTTTCTGCCCTGTCGCCCGCCTCCAATCTCATCGGGTCACGCCTTCCCCACCCCGATCACGAACCCATCCATCCCGCTGACGCCACCACTGCCACCGCCGCCTCCGTTAAACTCTCCCTCCCATTACATTATCTTCTTAGCCCCTCGACTACTTCTGCTACTGACACCACTACTCTCTCCATCTACATCTCTTGCCCCTTCCATCACTAATACTACCACCACCATACCATACCTTACACCATACCATACCATACACCACTTCGTCGCCCCCTTACCTTTAAAACCAGTACACTACCCTCTCCTATGTTCAACTACTGCTACCATCACGTTACCATACACCACTTCTATACCCCCATTACTATTATGAACCACCACACTACCCTCTTCCATGCCCACTCAGTACCACCATGAACTTCTATACCCCCATTACTATTAGAACCACTACACTATCCTCTCCCATGCCCACCTAGTACCACCATGATACCATACACCCCTCCCACTGCCCCCTTTACCTCAAGAACCACTACATTACCATTTCCAGCAGTACACCGTTATACTCGTTCCCGTCTCGCCATCACCCTGGCAGAACATCACTCAGAGCGCCCCTCGAGTGCGGCCTCGCCCGCCCCCTCGGCCACCCGCCTCATCGGAGCTCCCCAAATTATACCTTTCACGCCGCGTTGGAATGCCGCTCCAGTCTGACTTCGGCGAGAGCGCGCGTGTGGAAAGCCGGGGAGAGAGAGAGAGGGAGGGAGGGAGAGGGAGAGGGTAAGAGCAAGAGCTAGTGGGCCCAAGGGAAGAGAGAGAAGCTGAGGAAAGTCCATATTATACTGTTTACATTAGTCTCTTGCGGTGGCGGCGGGGAGGAGTACCGAGAAAGGGGCGGGGCTCGAAGTGTTGCTCTGGCTAGCGATGGTTCTTCTTGCGGCCTCCGAAGAGCTGGCGTGTTGGTCTTGTTTGGTTTGTGAAGAGCGGATTAATTAGGAGATTCTTAGGAGCCTTATTCTTAAACAAGCACATACGTTTATCAAGGCTTTCGTAGGAGGTTGTGGGCATTGCCAGGGGTAGTTTTATGAGCCTGGTGGTAGTTTGACAAAGCCTCTGTATCGTAAACGTGAAAAAACACTTGAGAACGCGTTTTACCACTGTTTTGGGGGGATTTCCAGGGGTAGTTTTATGACCTTGGTGGTAGTTTGTGTTTTACCACTGTTTTGGGGGCATTTCCAGGGGTAGTTTTATGAGCCTGGTTGGAGTTTGACAAAGCCTCTGTATCGTAAACGTGAAAAAACACTTGAGAACGCGTTTTACCACTGTTTTTGGGGGATTTTCAGGGGTAGTTTTATGACCTTGGTGGTAGTTTGCGTTTTACCACTGTTTTGGGGGATTTCCAGGGGTAGTTTTATGAGCCTGGTGGGAGTTTGACAAAGCCTCTGTACCGCAAACGTGAAAAAACACTGGAGAGAACGCGTTTTACCACTGTTTCGGGGGATTTTCAGGGGTAGTTTTATGAACCTGCAGGGTGGTAGTTTGACGATGCCTCTGTACCGTGAACGTAAAAAAACACTGGCGAACGCGTTTTACCAGTTTTGGGGAAATTTCCAGGGGTACCTTTATGAGCCTGGTGGTAGTTTGACAAAGCCTGAGAGCGCGTTTTATCACTATTTTCTGGGTCCTTAAGAGATAACAGATATGAAAGGCGGAAGCAGGGGAGTGAGGAAGAAAGCGACGAGAGATGAGATAGACAGAGAGAGAACAAGAGAAAGAAAGATAACCAACTCAAGCTCAAAAGTGAAGACAGACAGACAGATAGATAGATAGATAGATAGATAGGTAGATAAATGATGATAATGATAAGTAGAATCTATGGACAGTATGACGACCGGGGAAGCTTAAGAGTACCGACCTTAGCTTCGTCGTACGCCAAATGGTCTTATAATCTGAGGTTCCGTGTCGGCCCGGTTTAGCTTGATGAGTATAATGTTCGTCGACTTGTAAGGTTAAGGAGCAATTATGTTTGTGGCCTGGAAGGGATGAGACGAGGCCTATTCTGGTATTGCTGTGTTGGGGGCGGGCTGAGTGGCCTTGGAGCTTGGATTTATGGAGGTGTGTGTGTGTGTGTGTGTGTGTGTGTGTGTGTGTGTGTGTGTGTGTGTGTGTGTGTGTGTGTGTGTGGTTGGATATGGAGGTGGACTCATTTCGCTCCTGATTTATGGGTTTTTTTCCACTCCAGTCACTGTTGCCATTACTATACACAACCATTCCATTCCCTCCTCACTTCTGGAACCAATACACTACCCTACCTCATCTCCAGTCACTGCTACCATACTCTATACCATACACCACTTCCATTCTCTCCTTACTTCTGGAACCAATACACTACCCAGTCACTGCTACCATCATACCATAAACCACTTCCATTATCTCCTTACTTTAAGAACCACTAAACTACCCTTTCCTATGCCCAATCACTCCTACCATCATACCATACACCACGTCTACCCTCCCTTGCCTTACAATACCTTAAACTGTGGGAGAAGATTATGTATACCGAGATGGAGACTTTACAGTATTAATCGATCGTGTGTTAATGTGGCGTCCGTGTGTTTGGTTGTTATTTTTTTTTTTAGCAGTAAAGGAAGCATCTCAAGGGCAAAATAAAAAACACGCTAATCACTGCCAAAAAGAGGTCTGTTTCAGTTTTTACTCTTACTTCGCATACTCTTCCAAGCTCCACTTCTACCTAAACCCAAACGCCATTACAGCCAAGTGCCAACCCTAGCTCATCTTAACACGACCTTCTACCCAAATAACAACCCCAGCTAATCCATAGACTCATCTTCCTACCTCATTTACAAACGTACTTACCCGTTTACCGAGTCTCCCAGCCCCTTATTTAAACAGTTCCCCTTCCTCCCTTCCCCTACAACCCCTCGCAGACTCACCCACATAACCCGCCGCCTAACTAAAACCCTGCCCCTAAGACGCCCTCAATCCCTTCTCTCCGCCCCGACCCGCCCCTCTCTACCTCCTCTTCTTGGTTGGCCGTCCTCACCTCAACCCCGTTCCTTGCCCTCACCTCTCCTTCCCTCTTCACCTCTCCTCTTAACCTCCTCTTTGCCCCACCCCTCTCTACCTCCTCCTCCATCCCACCCGTCTAACCTCTTCCCTCCTCCCCTCTCAACCCTCTCTGCCCCCACCCCTCTCTACCCCTTCTTTTCAGGCCCTCATCGCGTTCTCCTTCATCCCACGTGTCTAACCTCTTCCCTCCTTCCCTCTCAACCTTCTCTGCCCCCACTCTACTCTACCTCCCTGTTCCGTAGTCTCATCTCACCCCTCTTCACTCCACACTTATCACCTCTTCCGTCCCCTCCTTTCAACCTCTCTGCTCTACCCCTTGCCACCTCCTCTTTTTGGTTAGCCCTTTTCAACCCCCTTCTCCCTGCCCTTCTTATCCCATGCCCCTTCCGTCCAATCTCTTCACCTCCTTCCGTCTCTTTCCTTCCTGTTTCGCTCCTGCCTCTCTTACTAACCCCTCGTCTCCCCTCCCCTTCTTCTCCGCTGTCATCATTCTCCCCTCCCCTTCTTTCTTCGCTCCCTTCTCCCCTCCCCTTCTTTCTTCGCTCTCTTCTCCCCTCCCCTTCTTTCTCCGCTGTCATCATTCTCCCCTCCCCTTCTTTCTTCGCTCCCTTCTCCCCTCCCCTTCTTTCTTCGCTCTCTTCTCCCCTCCCCTTCTTTCTTCGCTCCCTTCTCCCCTCCCCTTCTCCCTTCGCTCCCCCTATCTGTTAACTCTTCTTTCACAACTCCTTCCCCATCTCACATCTCGCTTCTCCTCCTCTTACTTCCCCTCCAATCCCCACTGTTAGTAACCTCCTTGCCCAGCCTCTAAGCCTCTCACCTCTCTTACCTAACTTGCCCTCCTTGCCTCCACCCCTTCCCTCCGTCCACGCACTCCCGGCAGCCTCCCTCCACTTCCCGCTCCGCCGCCGCATGCCCCTCTGCCCTCATCCATCGCCTTCCAGCGGTGGGCCAAAGGCGGCTCGGTGCCCTCCTCCTGCTGCCTCCTGCGGCTTCACTGACGCTCAAACTAATGCCACTGTCAAGCTGGTTATTTGTTGGTTATCGCGGTGTCTCGCCTCACTACACCGCCGCCCGCTACCTCTGCATTGGCGGGTGGTGATGGTGGTGATGGTGATGGGGGAGAAAGGGGTTGCGATAGGAAAGTGGAGGAAGGGGATTAGTGGTTGAGGAAGGGAGTTACGGTGGTGGTGGTGGTGATTGGGGAGGTGGTGGAGAAAGGGATTGCGATAGGGAGGTGGATAAAAGGGATTAGTGGTTGAGGAAAGGAGTTGCGGTGGTGCTCGTGGTGATGGGGGAGGTGGTGGGGAAAGGGATTGGAATGGAAAGTGGAGAGAGATTTGTATAGTGGTGGAATAAAGAAGGGAGTTGTAGGGAGTGGGGTGGTGGGGGAGGTGGCAGAGAAAGGGGTTGGGGTGGGAAGGTAGAGGAGAAAGATAAATGGTAGGGGAAGGGGAAGGGAAAGAAGGGAGTTGTAGGGTGGTGGCGCTGGAATAGGTGCGGTGGATAGGTGGAAAGGAAAGAGTGGGGGAAAGGGAAGGGAAAGACGGGAGATGGGGAGGTGATGTGGAGAGATATGCCAGAGAAAGGGATTGCGGTGGAGAGGTGGAGGAAAGGGATCAGTGGTGGAGGAGGAGGAGGAGGAGTAAGGAAGAAACGAGAGTGGCTTGTGGTGTTTTAAGTCTGTTGTTAGTGGTAGTGGTCACTGGTCAGGGGAAAGTTAAGAGTTCGTGGTTGTAGAAATTGTGAGCGGTGTTGAGTGGTGTTAATGGTTGCCGTGGGTGATCTTGGTGGTAATGATATGGATATGGTGGTGATGGTTGTGGTAGCAGGGGTTAGTAGCCTTAGAAGCGGCTATACAAAGTGTGGTGTGGTTGAGGTCAAGATTAAGCTAAGAAACCGACCACCACACTAGACGTGGTTAAGGTGGAGTGGTAGTGGTGGTGGTGGTGGTGGTGGTGGTGATGGTGGTGGTGGTTAATAGCCTTAGAAGAGGGTAATGCATTGTGTGGTGTGGCTGAGGTCAAGATTAAGCTAAGAAAACCATCCCCAATACTAGACTTGTTACCTCGTGAGTATGTGCTTGTGGGTGTGTGGGTGTTGGGGGGGGGGGGGGGAAGGGAGGGAAGGACTGCAAGGAGACAAAACGTAATATACATAACGAAGAATAGTGGAGAATGTGAGGTCGTTTTTTTTTTTTGTATAAGTATTCAAAGTGTTGCAAATATTTCAACGTAAAATTGTGATAAACTCAACATGAGCAGTATATAATATGGTCACGAAGAATGCGAGTATATATAAGACCATTAGTTTAAGAAGTATAAGATGAATACAAATATCGAATGTAAAATAAAAGAAAAAATAAGAAAAAGAATGAGAAAAAATATTAATCAAAGAAGAAAAATGAAGACACACACACACACACACACACACACACACACACACACACACACACACACACACACACACACACACACACACACAAAACCCTCCCACCCCCACACAACCCCCCCTTCTCCCCCCCCCACACACGAGATCAATCCTTCCCTCTCCCTCTCGCACACAAAAAAAATAAAAATAAATGTCAGAGGAAGAATGTAGACTAAGAATAAAAAAAGGAACATATAACAATGGAAGTCCAGGCTCGTAACACGGTCATAAATTGTCCGGCATTCAGGTGTACGTGTATATGGGGAGCACCTGCCCGGCTGCCTGTGGTTACCTATGCAAATTGGATTGAGGAAGGTAAGAAAATACGAATGCCACTGGGTATGTGTGTATGAGGTGATGGTGGTGGTGGTAATAGAGGTAATGGTAGTACTAGTAGTAGTAGAAAAAGGAGGAGGAGGAGGAGGAAGCGGAAGACTAAGAGAAAGGAGTCGGGTAAAAGGAAGAGTATGAGAAAGAGGAAGAATAGAAAGAAGAGGAAGAAGCGAGGACAGGATTAGGAGGGAGATGAGGACGGGGAGAAAAATAATGTAATAAGAAGGTGAACTTTATTTGAATTTACCATGAACAGAGAGAGAGAGAGGGAGAGGGAGAGGGAGAGAGATTTTTTTTTGTCATCCCTCTAAAAACATTGACACCACTTATTTTCTCCATCTTTTCCTCTTCTTTTTTCTCTCTTTCTCCTCCTCCTCTTTCTCCTATGCCTGTTTCTTCCTCTTTTTCCTTTTTCTCCTCTTCCTCTTTCTTCTGTTCTTCCACTTCTTCTCTTCTCTCTCCACTCTTCCTCTGTCTTTTACTCTTCCTCCTCTTCCTCCTCCTCTTCATCTTTTTTCTCCTTCTCCTCCTCCTATATCTCTTTCTTCTTTTTCCTCTTTCCCCTTTTCTTCATCTTTCTTCTGTTCTTCCACCTTTTCTCTTCTTTCTTCCTCCTCCTCCTCCTCCTCCTCCTCCTCCTCCTCCTCCTCCGTGTGAACTGATTTATGTCTCCATGCAATCAAGTCGGTTGAATTTTTTTTTCAGTCTGTATTTTAACACTGATCTGTCATCCGGTTTTGATTGTACAGGTTAATGATTTGCAACTCTCTCTCTCTCTCTCTCTCTCTCTCTCTCTCTCTCTCTCTCTCTCTCTCTCTCTCTCTCTCTCTCTCTCTCTCTCTCTCTCTCTCTCTCTCTCTCTCTCTCTCTCTCTCTCTCTCTCTCTCTCTCTCTCTCTCTCTCTCTCTCTCTTCTTCTTCTTCTACTACTACTACTACTACTACTACTACTACTACTACCACCACTACCACTACTACCACCACCACCAGCAGTCCCCGCCCCGCTAAGGTTCAGTGCCTCCTCAGTCTACGTTAATCGGCATACATTACCTCTTCATTAGGGTTAGACTCCTTGTAGTGTAGACGCTCAACGGTTGCCAGCGAGGAGAGGATCAGCTTATCTCTAAAATCCCCGGCGGCAAATACCCTAACTAGCCTCCTCCTCCTCCTCCTCCTCCTCCTCCTCGACCGCCTCCCCCTTCTGTTTTTCTTCCTCTTTCTTTCTTTCTTCTTCTTCTTCTTCTTCCTCTTTCTTTCTTCTTCTTCTTCTTAATCCTCTTTCTTTCTTCTCTTTCTTTCTTCTTTTCTTCTTCCTCTTTCTTCTTCTTCTTCTTCTTCTTCTTCTTCCTTCCTCTCCTCTTCTTCCTTTTCTAATTGTCTTCTTTATTCTTCCTCCTCCTCCTCCTCCTCCTCCTCCTCCATGATATTCTTCTTTTATATTTTTCTTTCTCCTTCCTCCTCCTTTTTTTTAATTCTTCATCTATTCTTCCTTCTCCACATTCTTTCTCATTTCACCCTCCTCCTCCTCCTCTTCCTCTCCTCCTGTTCGTCTTCCATATTCCACTTCCTTATTCTTCCTCTTCTTCCTTCTTCATCATTTTCTCTTTATTTTTCTTCCTTGTCTACTTTTTCTTATTTTATTCTCCATCTTTTCTTCCTCCTCCTGCTTTTCCTTATTCATCTTTTCTTCTCTTTATTCTTCTTCATCTTCCTTTACTTTTTATTTTTATTCCCCATCATCTTGTCTTCCTCCTCCCTCACTTCACACTCCTCCTTCTCCTCCTCTTCCTATCCGCCTCCACACACTCCATCTTCCTCCTCCTCCTCCTCCTTCGCCTTTGCTGTCCTGTGTCTCTGACTCGTAGATTAGAGTAGATGGTAGCAACAACAAACAGCCTAGTTAGGACCAAGAAGTCTGTTGCTGTTTGTTTTTCCTTTGTACTTCTTTATTCCTTTGTACTCCTCCTTTTCCTCTCTCTCCATCCCAACACGAGTTTTTTTTCCCCCACGCTTCCATCTATACCTCCCTCTGTAACTGGTTTTTGTGGTTCCCTTTTTATTATCGCCGTCAAATCACGTCCAGGGAAGGAAAATGAAGCTCGGAAAGAAGGAAAAATGGCCCTTGCTTACTTTTATGAGGCATTAGTGTCGCCCGAAGTAGTGGCTCTTAATATTAATTGCTTGCCGTATATACCTCATAGATTCGGGATGTTAATTTGGACTGGTCTTGTCTGTGTGTGTGTGGGGGGGGGGGGGAGGGGGAGTTAGTGTTATGTGTTTTACCCTTCTAAGTGAGGATGGTCTTGTGATGTTTTGGGTTATGCAGTGCTGGATTTTGGTAAGTTAGTAGTTGGTAGTCTTAGAAGATGCGATTTTTTTTTAATATTCCCTATTTACTTTCATTTCTTTTCGCATATATCTTACGTTCTCCGTGTTTGTCTGTCTTTTTTTCTCTCTGTTTATCGTTTTTTTGCTTCTTCCTATTCGATAACCTCTCATATTTCCAATCTTTTATTTCAAGGTCAACAATATCTTTTTCTCTTACGTGTTTCTCTTGTCTTACTTCCTTATCTCACCTTCTTTAAAATCATCGAATCCTATATCTGAAGTCCAACTATACCTTTTTCTTTCTCCCCTGCCAGGTGTAAGTAAACAAAGGTCAGTCGGGTTCTAATGAGAGTTTCTTGAGGTTCACGATACAGAGGAAGGGTCAAACTACCACCAGGGTCATAAAACTACTGGAAATGCCCACTACTCCTACGAAAGCCTTGTCAAATATGTGTTCTTCGGCGGCGAAATGTCTTATTATACGACCCAAAGTGACTCCCTCGATATTTTAAAAGCCATCCACCGTCCTTATCCTTGCCCTCCCCAGCCTGAATAGTCGTCCGTCCTGTTGGCGCCTCGAGGATCAACTCATCGGCATACACGAAGTTGCTGTTTTTGTCTCTGCTTATCTGATCCGGTCTATGGGAATAACTAATGCGGGGTTTTCATAACTGCCACCACCATCGCCGCCACCATCACTATCGGCGTCATCATCGTTTTAATTTTGTTCCTTATTTTCTTTATTTTTTCTCGTTTTCTTTTTCTTCTTTTCTTTTTCCTTCACCTTTTCTTTTTCCTCCTTCCTCTCTTCCTTCCTATTTTCCTTCTTATCATCCTCCTTCTCTTCTTCCTCCTTTTCTTCCTCTTTTTTTCCTATTCCTTCTTTCTCTTCATCTTCCTTTTCTTCCTTTTTTTTCCTCCTCCCTCCTTCTCTTTATCTTCCTTTTCCTCCTCCTTCTTTCTTTTCATCTTCCTTTTCTTCCTCTTTTTTTTCTCCTCCCTCCTTCTCTTCCTCTTTTTTTCCTCCTCCCTCCTTCTCTTCATCTTCCTTTTCTTCCTCCTCTCTCCTTCTCTTCATCTTCCTTTTTTTCCTCCTCCCTCCTTCTCTTCATCTTCCTATTCTTCCTCCTCTCTCCTTCTCTTCCTTTCTCTTCTTCCTCTTAGTCTTTCTCATCTTACCGTATCTTGAACCTCGGACCGGTAGGATTAAGCCTCTTTATCGACCGTCTTTTAGCTCCATTAGCGGTAGACGAACATGAGATAAACGTTTTTTCTCCACCACCGAGGGAGGGAAGGAGGGAGGGCCAAGGCTTAGACCAGAACCTCTTGACGGACCGCGGGAAAAAGGGGAGAAAAAAGATGTTCCGATTATCACGTTGCCAGACTATCGTACTCAGCCTCTTATATTCACCAACTTTCAACCCCCCAAAAAACTGCCTCCTGGTCCCCAATAACTAGATTCATTTATATTTATCGTTAAAATAGTTAGTTCCTGATGCTTCTTGGCAATAATGAGGCGTCAGAAACGGGTAAATACTATGCTCTGAGTACGATAATCTGGTGGTTCTGAAGAGCTGCCCTCCGACCCGCCTCCTACCAGACAGCCAATCACGTGAGGAATAGAGGAAGAGGCGGACCAATGAGAGAAACGAGGAGGTAAAACTGTCCAACTGCGTGAGGTTATGTTGATCCCCTTCCTCTCCTCACTTTTTTCCCCTTCTTTATTTTTCTTCTCGTTCTCCTTCTCTTTTCCCTTACCGTATTCCTTCCTCCTCCTCCTCCTTTTTCCTTCCTTTCTTCTTCCCTTCCTCATTCGACCCTTTCCCCTTCCCTTCCTTTCTTCCCGTCCTCCTCCTCCCCATTTCCTTTACCCTATTCCTCCCTCCTCCTCCTTCCTTTCTTCTTCCCTTCCTCCTCTTCCCCTTCTCTTCCTCCTTCTATCCTTTCCCCTTCCCTTTCTTTCCTTTCCTTTCCCCTTGTCTTCCCGTCCTCCTCTTCCTCTTTCCCTTCCTCTCTTCTTTCCTCCTCCTCCTCCTTTTTCCTTCCTTTCTTCTTCCCTTTCTCCTCTTCCTCTTCCCTTCCTCCTTCTCCCCTTACTCCTTCGACCCTTTCCCCTTCCCTTCTTTTCTTTCTTTTCCCCTTGTCTTCATCTTTCCCTTCCCCTCTGCTTTCCCCTCTTCCTCCTCCTTTTTCCTTCCTTTCCCCTTCCCTTCCTCCTCTTCCCCTTCCCTTCTTCCTTCTCCCCTTTCCCTTTCCCTTCCCCTTCCTCTATGAATCAGTAATCAATCAAAGGAAGACTTGTAAAATGACCCGAATAATCACAAAGCAACAGAAATTAAAGAACAAAACGCTAATATCAGAGAGAGAGAGAGAGAGAGAGAGAGAGAGAGAGAGAGAGAGAGAGAGAGACTTCAAGCGCATATTTATTAGGCATTTTACGTGAGCCGCGACGCAACTCTGTTTAAAAAAAGTCTCCCCTGTGACACAAGAGGTTCGGATTCCCATTTTCTATGCAGAGGAATGTCTCGAACCGGTGTTTATGAGAGAGAGAGAGAGAGAGAGAGAGAGAGAGAGAGAGAGAGAGAGAGAGAGAGAGGTAAAGTTAGTCCCGTCGCCGCACGTGGGACTGCACTTGACACAGACTTTATGGCTTAATTAGGAAAAAGGGAGCCCTGCTATAAAGCCCGCGGCGGAGAGAGAGAGAGAGAGAGAGAGAGAGAGAGAGAGAGAGAGAGAGAGAGAGAGAGAGAGAGAGAGAGACAGACACAGACAAATACAGATGGACAGACAGACACAGACAGATAGACAGACAAACAGACAAATACAGACAGATAGACAGACACAGACAAAAACAAAAGACACATCGTTTCCCAAGAGCTCAAAACATACGGCAACATAACCCGACAAAACAAGAGAAGGAAACATGTAATAGAAAGCAGAACTCCTGTGGCGGAAAAGGGAGGAGGAAGAGTTAACGAAGGGCAAAGAGAGCTCACTACACAGCCCTTTCTCTCTCCCACAAACGCTCGAGTCAACTATACGGTAACATGACCCAACCAGAAACAGGAAAAAAAGAGGAGGAAGAGTTAACAAGGAGCGGAGAGAGCTCACTATACAGCCTTTTCTCTCTCCCACAAGAGCTTGAGTCAATTATACGGTAACATGACCTAACCAGAAACGGGAAAAGAAATAAAGAGGAGAAGCAAGAGGGAGGTAAAGGCTCACTATACAGCGTTTTCTCTCTCCCACAAGAGCTCGAATCAATTATACGGTATCATGACCTAACCGGAAAAAACGGAGGAGCAAGAGTGGAGGTAAAGGCTCACTATACAGCTTTTTGTCTCTCTCCCTCACCCTCCCTCACTCTCCTACACACATTCAGTAGCACAATAACAAGTAGCACAAAATTATCAGCCAGCCAGAGAGAGAGAGAGAGAGAGAGAGAGAGAGAGGATGAGGAGGGGAGTCAGAAGCGAGTATTTATCACGCTGCAAATTGATCTCCACGCGTCACCCCACACAGACAGCGATGCACTTTTGATAATACGCCCACGAGGATAATTCTGAGGCTTTGAGAGAGGAAGGTTTGATTTTGAGTCAGTCTGTCAGGGTTTGGGAGTGTAAATATGTCGGTGGGCGGGGTCTGCGGTGCCCTATATGCCTCGTGTGTGTGTGTGTGTGTGTGTGTGTGTGTGTGTGTGTGTGTGTGTGTGTGTGTGTGTGTGTAGTCCTCATAAGTCAAGTTCAAATATTTCCGGCTATTTACCAAACCAAAAAAGGGACCATAATCTTTACATTTCTCAGCGCCGAAGCACACACACATCTGACACGGCTTTCGTAGAAGTTGTGGGCATTTCTAAGGGTAGTTTTATGACCTTGATGTTAGTTTGACCTTTCTTCTGTACCGTGAACCTAAAAAACACATTCATGAAAACCCGATTATCTCCTATTTGGCCTCTGAAAATTGGTGATGCGTGAGGCGGCGGCGTCTAAGAACACCAGCCATAAGTCTTCTCGTTTATTTACCAGCCTCTCTTCGGTTCCCTTAAAGGAGAGGACGGGGTGCCGCTCCTCCGCGTTCCCGGGCCATCGTTCGTTCCCTTGAGACAATACGTTATCAAGGTGGGCTAATGGTCGCGCTATAATTTCGATTCCCGGGGCAGAAACGTAGCGAATCTAAGCTGCTTATTCACCTAAGAGAGAGAGAGAGAGAGGGAGAGGGAGAGGGAGAGGGAGGAGAAAGAGAGAGAGATGATTTTAAAGAAGGTGGGGTAAGGAAGTAAGGCAAAAGAAACACGTAAGAGAAAAAAAATATTGTTGAACTTGAAATAAAAGATCGGACAATATAAGCGTCGTTGTCGAACAGGAAGAAGCAAAAAGAAACGATAAACAGAGAGAAGGAAGACAGACAAACACGAAGAAAGTAAGAAATATGCGAAAAGGAAATATTAAAAAAAATCGCATCTTCTTTTAATACTCCCAACGCCAGAGAGAAAGACAGAAATAGACACATAGATAGATATAGCCGGGCAGACACAGACAGACAGACTAGACCCGACCGTAGTGTGTCTTGTCAAATGGATGGGATGTTCTCTCAATTCTTTCCGCCTTACGTTAAAATAAAGTTAGAATCAAATGACCAGATTACTCTTGTTGCACACTAGGAAAATTTATTACCAACGTGAGGGATGTCCGTGGCGCCCTCTATAAAGCCTACGCGATTTTGACATAACGTTTGCCACCTCCGTTTCATGTTCTGAGATTGGTTAGTTTTTATTAGTGACTTGTATAACACTGAGGAATGAGTATATAAGAGTTTGGTGACACTAACCTCCTTTTGACATAACGTTTTGACATAACATTTTGACATAACGTTTGCCACCTCCGTTTCATGTTCCGAGATTGGTTAGTTTTCATTAGTCACTGGTATAACACTGAGTAATGAGTATATAAGAGTTTAATGACACTTACCTCCCTTTTAATCCTTTCTTCTCTTCCCGTCAATTCGGTCTTTGGGTGTTGTATTAATTCGTCACACTACTGGATATATATTCAGTAGTATCAGTCAGTTTGGCATTCAGGGTAACACTTAATATTTTTCAAACACACGTCACTAATGTGTTTTGTAGTTTCTCCGTGCATTCTTTTTTTTTTTCTTTTTACAGGTCCTTCGTTTCTGTTCTGACTCGGTTTTCTTACACACACACACACACACACACACACACACACACACTAATGCACAAATACACAATAAATGCCAATGTTCACCTTTCTCCTCATTATTACTACTGTCATCATTATCGTCATCATTTCAACACACGCACGTTAGAGAGTAAATCAAAACACGCAACACTGAATTAACCTCGAAGGACTAAACGATGAAACTCTATCCATACATTTCACTCCACCATGAACATTTCACGCGAGACAGTTTCTATTTGATACAAAGTTAAAATCCTCACAGTTCTTTCATAATTCTCTTGATTCCTTGTTATGGACAGCGTGGATTTTTCAGGTCATTTCATTAACACTGTGCGCCTCTTAAAAATCAACCTTAATTATCGTTTCAGCCATGCGGGATAAGAGAGGCGGTATGTGGTTGCTTACGGATCCTGGCGGCGGCACTTTTCACGGCCCGGCTGAGAGCGAGCGAGGAGGCCGCGCACGAGGCTTCAGAGCGACGCGACGGGAGTGTGCGGTACAACTCCCTGACGGCCGTGGACTGGCGTGTGGCGACTGGCGAGGCGCTGAACCACCACCACCACCACCACTGCCCTGTGACCCGCCCACCACCACCCCCACTGGCCTGCCCTTTATTCAGTGAGTATTTGCCTGTCACATTACTTGCTTGGTTCTGGGACATCATTCAATCACGTATCAGATTTTTTTTTTTTTCCAATTTGTTTTATTTTGCACAATCTGGAAACTGGAAAAAATCATGTAAGGAGCCTGGTTCAAGAGCAGCAAATGTTCTCATAAACGGTTATCTGCATCACCTGAGGAATGGCGTGTCCAGGATTAAACAGGGCCAAGATGTGTGTCTGCTCCTTCACGCATGCTGGATAGCTGTGAAGTATACTTAGCTCAGGGTTGTGACATGTTTTGCTCACGTCATTATAGTATAAACAGATGCAGCAGACTTTACAGATGATATGATCCTGAGTAATTTCTTTCCTGAGTATCACACTTTCAAATTGAACAATATTTTCATCAGTCCAGAGACCTCAAGCTTCTTTTTTGACAAGGCCATTGGCATAGAGACGGTGTTCAATATATTAAAGCCGTACTTTTACGATCAATAATAGTTTCCTTTGCATATATTTAAAAAAATTGTGGTTGCTCAAAGTATTGAATAAACATGCAGTAATAACAAGGAGATGCACACAACACACTAAAACACTTTGTCTGTATCTTTGTCACCATCCTTTGGACTTTTGTGTCACTTTGTGCCATGCTGCATGCATCGCTGGCAGTCCGTGGCACCGGCACACTGTTGTCAGCACAGTCTGGGTCAGTCTGCTGTAACTGTCCCCCTCGAGTACAAACAGTGGCACCTTTTCCCTTCATTATTTGACAATTGTAGGTATTAGAAAATAAATAAATAATGCCCGAGTCCAATACTAATACTGTCCCATTGAAAGCTCACCCTCTGGACCCATTTAAAAAAAAAATTGCCCCAAATTAATACTAAAACTATTCCATTCTAATACTGAAGATGCCATCTGATTAAAATTTTCACACTAATACTTACTCACTTTCAACTTTCTTCTCTCAGTAGTCTCCACTTGATTTAATGTTGATCCCTGTTTTGTTCTCCTTCCCTAGTGCCATAAAGCACTTGTGGTTGGCTTCATGACAGTTTTCCATTATTATGAAACCCGTTGCCGGTCAGCTGATGAATTATTACCATGTTCAACGGTTTACGTCATTTCTGTTAAGCCAGTGAAAGATTTAGGTAAATGAAAATCAAGTGCTTTGAGAAACTTTAAATAAAATATGACCTATTTAATTAATATCCTATTTGGTTACTGAATCTTATAATTAAACAGGATGTAGTGAAAACATGTATCTGGTATCAAAAGAGAAGGAAATAGTAATTTAGCCCTCTGATAAAGGGGTCCTTCATCCTGAAGGAAAAGTAGCAAATGTTAAGCACCCTCAACACCCTTAACTTTGATGCCATTGAAGAAGATATTTGATTATTTATAATGAAAATGAGGTATTATTAACTTACATGGGTAATGGTGTACAAATTAATTAAAGGGCTCATTCTTATTTCCTTGGTGACATGCAACTGTTAAGCTTCTGCTTCCACATGTCGGATGTCTGTGAACTCTATCATGAAACATAAACCATCACTCTGCATCAGAACTCAACTATGATCTTATTTTTTAACAGTGTTAGGAGCTATGCTGCATATTCAGAGCCTGATGTTTGTCCACAAGGCATGCTGACGTACTGCACCAACAGAAATAAACCTAATTATGGTCAAAGCAGGAGACATTATTCCTCAAGATCTTTAGTAAGGAGAATCACAACAATTGTTATTTGATAATATTGGTTTTGCATAAGTCTGTTCTGCATGAACTGTGGTGGAAGTGTCTGCTACAGTATCTACACCAGACAACCGGGGCAGGACTGGTGAGGGTTGAGGAAGTTGTGCAGAATATGCAGAGACAGAGCCTCACTTCTTAAAAGACTATATCATGAATAGTCAACTGCAGAAGCAGTTCATAGTTTTTGTACTTGGGAGGGAGAAATGAATGAAATTTTTTCTTCATCTTCTCTAATTTAGTTTTATCATTATGAATAACTTCTAAATCCTTCTTATCCATTTTGAATTTTGTAGAATGTATCATAACATTTTTAAGATAGAAATCAATTTGTAAAATCGCCATGCACTCCCCTTTGAGTGTGGACTGGCGGTGCTTTTTCCTGGGCATCCTGGCGGAGATTTCAACATTTATAACGTTTTCTACAACATTCATGTCACAGGTCTTTTGCAGGTCAGAATTAGAAACAGCCTGCTTTTTGCCACCACGATGTGGAATAGATTCATGCTTGACTTGGTCACTGAATGAGCTGCCACTTGTTACTTCATGAGAAACTATCATAGGTCTGTCTTCAGTACAGACAAACTCTGCACCGTTGAGAAGCTTGGGAACATCCCCAGCAAGAGGGTCCTGCTCAGGGTGCTCTCTTTCTGGTGACCATTGAGCGTTTTGTTCCGGAGACTCAAAGAGGGAAGTTTCACCTCCGTCAAAGACTACATCATGAATGACTATCTCCAAGAGCATGTCATAGTTCTGGTACTCGGGGGGAAGAAAAGAATACATTTTCTTCCTAAACCTCTGTAACTTTTTTTCATCATTGTAAATTGCTTCTAAATTTTCTTTACTTATCTTTAAATTTCTAGAATGTATCATAACATCTACAACTTCAAAATTGATGTGTAAGAAGAACATAACATCTGATGCTTGCTGACGCTCATTCTTTGCTTGATGCTCATTCTTAAACATTCTGGCAGCTACTCTAACAGTTATTACATTTTGGGGAGGATTTATGTTATCACAGTTTTCTTGAGGTAAACACTCTTCTGATACAGCTTGTTTGTTACTTACAGCAGGAAGAATAGATTCACAATTTGAGTTGTCACTGAGTAGGCTGCCACTGTTTGCTTGGTAACTGACTTCCTCACAAATGTCTTCAGAAGGAAGGACGCTTTCAGCATTTTCTGCCTTGCAAACTGCTATACCTTTATGAACCTCACTAACTGTTTCAGCAACTACTGCTTGATCATCCTCACACACCTTATCAGCTGCAGTTATATTTTTCTCCGCAGTTTCTCTTGAATGATCACTTTCCTCAATTCCATTACAGAGAATCGAGAAGGAATTACCTTGGTTGTCTATTTCCCTCATCACTGGAGGGAAGTAAATTTGTGTACTGCTTTGATCAGAACAATTTTCTTCAGTTTCCATTTCTATCTCAATTTCTTTTTGCTTCCAAATTGCCATTTCATCAGTCACTTTGCCTTCACAAGGAATATTTTTCTTCTGTTTCACTATCATGCTCACTCTCATTTCACCATCATTATCAGGTGGTTTAAACCTGGGTATTCTTTTTCTAAGACGATTTTTACTGGGTTTTCCTCTTCTCTTTTTATTGGGCGAACTCCTGTTTTTGCTTCTTCTGAAAATGTCCTCACTTGTGGCAGTGACTTCATGGCAAGTGCTTGATTCCTCTGTTCTATTCTCCGAAACAGAAGTCCTTAAAACCCTTTCCATTAATATATTTTCAAGTCCATTTCCTTCTTTGGGTGTATCAGTATTCTCCAGTGCCTGTGGTTGTTCAGTTGCTTTTGGCCTGAAATTCCTGAGCTCAGATGTCTTTGACCTCTCTGTTTCTTTTTGTGACAAACTCTTTCTAGTTTTCTTGTTAGGTGTTTTTTTAGGCCCAACTTTTTTTCTCTGCTGAACAACCTTTTGAAGACTGCTACAGCTTCCTGAGCTCCCACTTTCTACATTTTGTTCAGTTGAGTTGATTTTCTCTTTATGTTTAGGATGTCTCCTCTTTGCAGCCTTGTTTGGTGACAGACAGTTATCATATTTCTGTTCGCAGGATTCATTTGGCAGTAATATGTCTTGGGGATCCTCATTTGCAGAATAACTAGATGTGGAAGCATAAGCATGTTCCTGAGGATCCTCTGATGGTGTTTCCATCCTAAACTTGTTAGACTTCAAGGACTTATTAGGAATTTCTTTACTGGATGGCTCCATACCCTCCATTATTTCTCTAAATGTCATAATTTTATCATTATCTGGAACACTGAAGTGGTCTTCTTTAACAGTTTCATGTCCAGAGAAACTCTCTGCAGATCTCTCCTGTGAAGGACTCGCTGCCACAGGATTCTTCCTTGGGCTTCGTAGTAGTTTTCTCCTGAAGAAGTTGTCAGTGGTGCTGAGCGTTGCTGCTCTCTCCCGAATGGATTCCCTTTTTTGTCCTGAAAATATTAAATTATGAATATCTGCATGTTTGAGCATAATCTCAATAGCGAAGCACCCCTTTTACCCCCCATCTGTCCATCGCAGCGAGGGGGAGGGAAGCTAACCTGACTCCTACTACATGACCTGACGAAAAGGAGTTTGCCCACCCCATCCCTGCCCCACTCTCTCATGTTTACCCATTCATCTTTGTATAATATGATATATATATTATATTAAGCATAAAAGTAATATTTCAATGATGCATAACCAAAAATTCTTAATGAGAGAAAAAAGAAGAAACCAACCATAAATATAACAACAGGAGCAAAGAGACATAGAAAATCAGACCACAGACCCCATGGTCCAGACTTGGTGGTCTGTCGTGATACACTGGACCACTGACGGTCCATTCTCTGGTGCTTGGATTTGTTTTGCGCATGAAGGGATAATTTCGTTACTTGACGCTGAACACCTTCTAAAAGTTTCTTTTGAAGCCCAACACATTCTGTTAGCTTATTTGCCAAACTTTATTCCTCGTTCCAACTTGAACATCTCCATCTATCCCGTTGATGTAAATAATGAAGAGCACTGGGCCAAGAACCGAGCCCTGAGGGCCACTAGTGACAGGCGCCCACTCTGAGTTAAATCCACAATCACTACTCTTTGTTGTCTGTTGCTCAACCAATGATCCATTGGTTTACCTGACCGTCAATACCTATTTGAGACAGACACACACAAGAAGTAGTTATAATAGGTTAATAGATTTGATTTGATAGATCTTTTTTTTTAGAGATGTTGTGTGAGTCCCCCAATTAATGGTTGGCTTTCATGCTCTCTTTTGTCTCTAATTATGCCTCAAGTAGCTTAACCGACAACAAGTTAGACTAATGGGTACCTTAATTTACTGGGTTTTTTTTTTTTCTTAAAAAAAAATGTGTGTCGTTAGCCTTTTTTCCAATCTGAAGGGACAATGCCTTAAGGACATATGCTTTCAGCAGAGTTGGATATACTTTATCAGGTCCAGGTTGTGATTTTTAAGTGATGGACTTTTTCGGGTTTTTATTTCAAAGTTAGACAATGCATGCAATGTTTACATTTTATTTACATTTGGTGGTGGTGGTGGTGGGGGGGTTGAGGTTTGTTATTAAGGAAGACCGAAATTAGTAATTATTTAAGTTTTGTGCAACGTGGTTCAGTCAGTCACTACCACCGTTGCTGTTTATGTCCAATCATTCCACTTGCCTTTCTGTTGTTGTTTTAATAACTGAAAGAAGGATTGGATTATTTTTTTAGTTGGTTGCAATATTTTCTTCATATCTACCTGATAGTTGCATATCTCTTAACTTTATTTTCAGTCACCGATGTTTGAGCTCAGCGCCGCAGTTTAGTTTATGATCGGGAACCGAGGGTGTTTCCCTACCGTGACATTCTTTTAAATAACACAACTAGGTTAATTATTTGTCGAGTTGGTTGTCCAGAAACCATTTTGGCTAGAATTTTTTCTAGAAAATCGATCATTCTATGGGACCAGATATATATTGACTTCAATGTTTAAATGTCAACGTACTGTTTCTTGGTGTTTTTTTCATGGTTGTTTGCAGTAGCTTTTTGACAAAGAGAGAGAGAGAGAGAGAGAGAGAGAGAGAGAGAGAGAGAGAGAGACGAGGTCCATTGCTCGGTCTACCTGGCTCGGGTTGTAGACACACCTGCTCGGCCACACACCTGCATTATATCAGCCATGTCAGAACAGCAGAAAAGGGCAGGTGTTTTGCAGGGATATGTTGACTAAGGAATGACTGAATAATGGGGGGCTGCCTGTGCTTAGCTTTGTTGTCACCAGGTACAGGACAATGATTCTGATTTTTCTCTTACACTCCCCTTCCTATATGGGTATAAGAAATGGACACTAGTGACTTTGGGGTAAGTAATATATACTGTTAGAAATAAATGCCTTTACAGAATCCTGGGGTATCATTGAAACGCCTATGTACCAATTCCTATATGGGTATAAAAGAAAGGGACGCTGTAGTGACTTTGGGGTGAATAATGTATGCTGTTAGAAATAAATGTCTTTACAGAATCCTGGGGTATCATTGAAACGCCTATGTACCAAAGCAGTGTTTCCTCCAGGAGGCCATTACCAGTATAGTCCATTGACACCAACTCCAGCAATATGGACAAGTGTTGCGTCACACGTTTCAAGAGTCAACCTCACTTATTTAGTTAAACCTGTAGGACACAACCCTGAGTGGAGCAGACCAATGTGTCCCTGGGTGAAGGCTCCCATTTGATGTTGATGATTGTAGTGCACACTGTATATTCATCATCGTTTAACGTCCATTTATTCCCTATGGTGGGGTTGGACGGGATATGAGCCTCCTCCACTATTGCCGGTCAATAGCCATTTCTTCCGTGATGTATATTGCTGGTAAATATATATAAAAAATAATATTATTAACTAAGGGTGTCAAGGATGGTGAGGACGCTTCTTACCAATGTTTTGATCTTCTGGTTGACTGTGAGTTGGACGAGGTGCATCTTGGCCGTCCTCCTGCAGCACTGGATCGTGCCTGCCCTGCAGCCCACCCAAGATAGCATCAACTTCAAACATGATGCCAGGTTGCAGATATGACATTCCCCTGTCTGGTTCTGGTTCACTTCCACTGCCACTGCCTGAAAAGTTTGTAATTTGAGCAGTGATACATATTTAACCCGTAAAGGATGGCTGGCAGGAATTCCCGTTTGGGCGGAGAAAGGCGGGGTGCGGAAGGGGACGTTTAGTTTGTTTCATTATGTAGATGAAAGATTGAGGGTGAAAATGCACTATGAACTATTACGTATTTATCTGAAATTGCCACACAGGGTATTGATGAAGAGCACCTACTTCGCCAAAATTTATCGACACAGCACAGGCTTAGGAGCAGAAAATCGCCTCTAGCCTGTCCTTTAGAGGTTAAAGAAGGTTACTCTAGTCACTCTTAATTTAGCCAGGGGTGTAAAACAGTTTCACACAGCAATTTGCCAACTTGACAATACTTGATTGCTGTTTCATCAGGTGCATTATGATGTAATGATCAGCCCACCTGGCTTGAAACTTAGTGATCCCGGGCTATACTGGATAATGTCAACTCGTATGCTCCTAAATGTGATGCATCAGTAAACCTTGAGAAAATTAATTATGTTTGCATTTTACTTTCACTGTGACAGAATGGCAGCTTTGAAAACATTTGATGCAAATATATAAGAGAGGGGTGAACGGTCTGTGAGAAACTTTCAGCAGGTAAGGAGGGAGTGTCTGGATAGAGAGATGGAAACTCTTCTGCTGTGGCCATCCCCTGCTAGGAGCTCCTAGGAGCAGGCATCAAAGATGAATGAATGAGGCAAATCAATGGGATGATGATGTGCACTATTTTTATTTTATTTAATTTTTTTTTTTTTTACGTCATGGCCTATTGCGCCATTAGGCTTTTTCACTGATGGGGCCTGATGGTCACCCCAGCCCGTTGTGGTGCAGGCGAGTGTTTATAGCGGTGCCATCTTATTTTGGCTCATACTGCCCCCCGGAGCTCATCTTTCAGACTCTCTTTGGAGAGGTGATCTAGAGTCCGGGTTGATAGGTGGTCTTCAGGGCAGCATGTGGGTAGTCTTAGGCCACTCGGCAGTGACTGAAAAATTCCAGCTGTGTGGCGGCCAGGATTCGAACCCGCGTCCCTCCTGGATCTCCCAGACGTGGCGCTGGCATGCTAACCACTCAGTCACCACCTCCCCATACATGTTATGATTGATAAAGATATAAAAGTGCTAAGGTTAGTTGCCTTGTATTATCTTACTCTAAATTTGTTTAAAAACCCTTTAACTTTAACAGTGTTCACTTTGACAGGAACAGCCTTTTTTTCTAAACAGCATCACAGATATTGTAATAGAATAAGAGTACTGCACACACATGTAGTGGTGCCTATCTATGGCTCTGAATAATTCTTCATTGTAAAAGTACCTTACCTTGGGGACGAAAACATTCTTAAGAGCTCTGAAGACTTACCCCATAACTGAGATTTTACATTTTCATACTCTTCCATGAGCATCTTCTGAATGTTCCGATCCTGCTCAGGAAAAATGGTGTTGGCAGAGTGCTCACGAAGAACCCACTGCACCTCATAGTTCATGACGTCCTGCTGCCTCTCTGACGAGTAGAAGGTATGCCCCATCTGAAAAAGAACATTAATGAGAAATTCCTACACATCCATTTGGTCGTCTGCTCTTTGTTCAATGTCTTGTATTTATCTATTGATGTGAAATAAAACATAACACAGCAAGAGAAGAGATATGGGAATGGATTTCGGGACACGTTCGAGGACCAGCTGGCGGCGGGATAATGTTTGAAGCAACAATTGAGTAACTGCTTATAATACACTACTAAAAGGAATCATGGCTGTAAAACGTCTTTCTCAACAATAATGTGTAAATTTCACCATATTTGACCAGTGAATTACATCAGTAAAAACACATTCAACACTGTATGGTCTCCCTAAAACTCATTTTGAACGTGCCAAAATCTACTTGCTTATCACTACTTTTATCTTTGCCCACCAAATACTCACTCATCAACCACATTACCTACAACCTACATACTCCTCACCCACTTCAACATATAGGTGCCCACACACAATCACTTACAATCTTTCCCTCACTTATAGACATGTTGGGTTCCATCACAGTTTCAAGATATGTACAGAGCCATTTGTGAACTATCATCCATGCTACACCATGCCTCTTTCATCATAAAGAAAGATAATACAGTAAAAATCCACTAATCCAAATTCCACTAGTATGAAAAGTTGGAATTTTCAGCCAAGAAATTATAGTCCGGAAAATCACAAGAAGCCAAATTTTGTTAAAGGAAGAAAACATTATCTGAGAGTATTACCCAAGAAGGTGATCCACACATTCACTACAGTTTATAATTGTCTTCTGTGTCGTTTTTGGTCAATATATTGTGGAGTATTTATCCATTCCAGGAAACAACTACAGGTATCAGAGGCTGTATTATATCATTTAAGGGGGGCATAACTCTTTACAAAGCATCACCCAAAACATCAACAACACCTAGTAATAAAAAGTGATGAAAATAAATAAATAAATAAATAAAACATCACACACTTCCCATGTACTTTTGGAGAAACATGTATGTATTGGCGGGTGCACTAAACTATTCCCTACACGCTGATAGGCATTACATCACATTCTGTAGGACTAGATTATTCATCTTTCCTTCTGCGCAGCCTATCAACAGATTTCCTGAGCCACAGGTTAAGGGGAGGGGTTCATCTTGTTGAATGATATAATGCGCTTGAAAGAGAAGAAATTGACTTGTGCAAAAAATAACTCCTGATATGCCTTCAGGAACCAATTATCTTTTAACCCGGTAGCAGCGGGGATCATGTTTCTTAATGGTCCCTCCAAGCGAGAAAAATGAGAAAAAATCACCCCTCACACAAACCATTTCATAATATATATCAAAGCATTTGTGATCAGATTATGTATCATCTATTTTGGGGGGTTTATATCATGGCACAAATTTGACCCGTCGCTGCTACACGGTAAAGCCACAAATTTGGCCCGTCGCTGCTACTGGGTTAAAGCTTGGGACTTACTGTATCATTCACTTTGCCATTCACATCATTCTCTGGAATAAAAATATCATGAATGGCGCACCTCAGCAGTAAATGCTTGCAAAGATCTTGGGAATCTGATAAAAATGCTAAATAGTATGCTAATACTCCATACTATAAAATATCATTCACATACCTCATCTGCTGTGGCCACATAATACAACACTCCATCAGCCTTCAACTTGTAGAAAATGTAAGCTGGATCAGGATTTTCTGCACTATTCTGAAAACTTCTGGCAAGATTTTCCAAATGCTCATACTCATCAACCTCCAGCCTGATCTTGTAAGTATGTCTGCAACAAATAAAAACCCTTTAAGATTACCTAGCATACTTGCACACTGAAACTGACTGCCAAAATTCTGGTCACCTAGATATAGAACTGCTCAAAATGAAATTTCAATTGTGTTGTGTATAGTAATCATACATATAATTTCTCCTTCACACATAAGAAATTAGCTTAGAAATAAATCCCTTAGATATACCTTGCTAGTCATAGTGAAATTTAAGTGTTTGGATTAAAAGTTCAGCTGCCTCGTCTCCCTTTATCACAGCCAACCCTCTACTGCATGTAAGTCTCCGCACCAAGCAACATGGGCCTCACACACACACACACACACACACCGTATTTGACAGCTTATAAGACACACTTCTTATAGGTCTGGGCCTCCTCTTTCCAAAGGTGTTCTTGTTTTTTAGCTGTGATGAACAGTTTTTGAGATACAGAGGTTAAAAGAGACCCCTCTGTTGGGCTGCCAGAATGCACCCGGAGGATTGTCGCCTCTCTCACCACGCGCAATGAAAGGGTTAATAAGGAGCTGAATATATGTGAAACTATAATAATGACCTGACAGTGGGGAGGGCTACGAATGTCGGGTGAAAAATCTTCACCTAACACTCGTGGTTCAAACCCGTTAATTATATTTTTTTTCAGATGCCTGCTGAAATTGGGGGGTGCGTCTTATAAGCCCATGGGTCTCATAAGCCGTCATATACGGTAATTTGCATTTATCAAACAGCCCAGGTAATTCAGTACAGCACTGAAGTTTTAGAAGACATCCAATAGAAATATACAAATAATGAATGTATATGAAAATATGACAAACTTTCTATTTTGATTGGTGATCGTATTCATGGGAACATAGATAATTAATTTTAAAACACAGACTGAAGCCAAACCCATACTTCAGGGGGTGTTTATGGTAGAGGCTGTAGAGTGTATAGAGCGCCCCAACTCTCCACTTGGAGTCATGAATCGGGGACGTAAACTTCTTGGTCCAGAAACAAATTTCTTCAGTGAACTCCAACAGCTCTTTGAAACTTTCACGTCCTCTGAAAAATGTTAAAAATAAATAGTAAAAAATAACAATGCACAGCTGGTTTTCACACTTTGTAATAAAATGGGTAACATCTTGCCTTGTAAAGAATGAAAATGAGTTACGAACCTCTTAAAAGCATAAATTTAAGGGTACAGTAAACTTCTTTATGTCAGCATGACTGGGGCAGAGGCCTTGCTACCTTAACCAACTGCTGACTTGTAAGAGCTTGTAGACAGAAGCAAGGTGTAATCCAAGCATGGGGAGGGAGGGGCTTCTGGGTAAGATACAGAGGTGCCGAGGGGATCCTGATTACTTTTGTAGTCGTTGAGAATGGACAGTGAAAAGTGCCACTACAGTAAGTCCTATAAATCAGACCTCTATATTTTGTAAACCAGATAAACTGGACTCTTTTAGGGCTCCAGACACGTATCCATAAATCAGACCAAAATCCAGGATATATGACATGTGTCCAGACAGCGTTGGGATGGATGTCGTTAGTCAGTCGAAGATCTGGTTCACAGCAAGGAATTTGGCATGAGTATGGACCGCCTCACTTCAAAACAAGGGCTGTCTGTTTCTTCAGTCTGTCCTAAACCCTCATTAGTGCAGGACAAGAGGAACGCAGCTGCTCTGTGGTTGATTTTGTTTCTCAATCGTATAGACAAACACCGGGAAGAGTTGATTAAATTTTCAAATTTATCAGTGATATAGACATGTGAACACTGAGTGGCTGAGTGGTCAGCGTGCAGGTGTGGTGAGCCCTTGGACCTAGGTTTGAGTCCCACCAAAACACACTGATGTAAGACCTGAGCATTCAAGAAGGAGCTACTGTACAGGAGGAAAGTTTCGTTTAGGCAGCGCAATATCTGTGGTCATATGCCGAAGAGACAGAAGGGGAAGGAATTATAGGAGAAGGGAACAGATCCCAGGAGACGGGACACAACCCCCGATAAATACCTGGTACCCATTTACTGCTGGGTGGACAGGGGCATAGGGTATCAGAAAAGACGCCCAAAATTTTCCACTCCGCCCGGGAATCGAACCCGGGCTCTCTCGGTTGTGAGCCGAGTGTGCTAACCACTGCACCACGAAGCCCCCCTGACTGTACAGGAGGCCTACAAACAACAAATACAGTAAACTTTTCAAAGAATCTGCAATTAACATGATGCGTCTTGTGGCAGAAGATAGAGATACACATTATTATTTAATACTGAACTTGCCTGAGGTCTAATGTGGGAGGGAAAGACATGCAGATGAAATGGAGAGATGTGATCACAATGTGGGTGAAGAACTGGGCCAACAAAGGGATTTCTATAATAGAGAAGAAGCGACTGCTATGCCTCAGAGTTGACAAAAAGCAACTAACAAACATGAATGGACAGCTAATATATGGGAATTAATATAGAACTTGGGAAGAGCATGAAACTGGGAGGGAAGGAAATTGGGGATAAGAAATACTTGAAAATTGTAACGGAATCAAACACAAGTACTTCCAGTTGGGTCGATTCAACATTAATCTTCACAACACTATACCAATAATTCTCACCTGTATATGAGGGAAAACTTCAACTTCTGCCAGCAGGATGCAAAGGCACTGAATCTCCAGCTATCCAGCTCATTAAAAGCCTTGAACAGAGCAGTCAGGTCCTTTGTAAAGCCAGAAGCAATGTACCAGTAACCTGAAAGATGTAGTTGATGCAAATAATATTAAGATTTAAAATGGAGGTTAGATGGATTTATGGATGGGGAGAAAAGTGAATAACTCATTTTGCGTGTGGTTGTTTACTGGGCGGCCATATGTTGGTAAGCGTAGGTGGACTTGTATTGCTCCAGCCGTCCATCTGTCTGTATCTGAAGCCTGTTACTGCACCTCCACCTGTATGTTCCCCAGCCCCTACTGCTACTATTACCACTTTCTCTCTTACTTAATGTATTCCCATCTTATTTTTCTTTCTTCACTTTAACGTCCCCACGATTCATATTTAATTTCCCACTCCTCTTTTGTTCCTTTCCTCCCACTCTCTACTTATTTCCTTTTTCCTGTCTTCCCAATCTTCCTTCTTCTGTTCCTCATCCTTCTTTTTTGGTAATTAATATGTTGCTTCCCTCCCTTGCTTCATTGCCTCTTTCTCTTTATTTTCTTATTATTATTATTTCCTATCTTGTTATTCTTTCTTTCGCTTTGTTTCTCGCTTTCTCTTTCTTATATCTGCATCCCATACTTTATTTACTTTCCTAACTCTAATTCCTTTCTTCATTTTTTTTACCAACATCAAATTTTTTACATGTCATCTACTATGTGAGGAAGGACAAGGTATGTTATCGCAGTGAACCCAATACATCTGAAACTTTAACGTCACCGTAATCAAACTTGGAATTAACTCAAGGCTGGAGGCTACAGAATGCTTAGCCACAGACTTTGCTATCAACTAGGGCGAGATATCTCATATTCTACAAGTCAAAGGAATGAGGAACGGTTTATAGAAATCTAAAACTACAAAATATAACATTACCATATTTTGTAAAACTTACCAATGATGGAATTTGCTCCTGCAGAAGGCTTTTGGCATCTTTTTCTTAGTACTGGTATTTCAACACTTTTTTCAATTTCTTTTTTTTCTCTTAATAAGTGGCTTTTCTTGTGTTTTATATGTTTCCTTCTAAATCTTGATCTTTTCAAAGGAAATCTTCCTTTGCACCTTGATCTGTCTTCACTTTCATCTATGGTATCAACCAAGCCTGTTTTTAATTTCTTGATATTGTTTTTACTATCAGAGTCAGAGTCATCTGAACTGATAGGCTCAAAACATTTGGGAGGTATATAAAGTTCATCTGAGGTGTCATCTTCAAAATCTTCAGGAGGTGTGTGAGGATCATCTGCCTTCAAGTCGTCATCACTTTCCAATAGTGCAGCAGCTTTTCTCTTCCTTTGAGCACGGGTCTTCTTCTCACAGTCCCCAGCATGATCCATGATCTCGTGCGTGAGGGTCACTCAATCTTACGTCAGCAATCACAGATTTCTCGCTGAAAAAGATACAAATTATTAGTAGTGATGTCCAAGTAAACCATGTAATGTCTATAACTTGCTGCATACCTATTTTACTCAACAATTATAATTTTCAGGTATTTTACAGGAAAATTATTTCCATGGCATAGTGGCTGGCATGCATAGGTATGAATAAGCAGGCCTCGGTTCAACCCCAACCCAGAGAGGTCCGCACCCAGCTCACCCAGTTACCCACCCTCCTTATTTTGGACTGGTCGATAAATGGGTACCTCGGGAAACAAGGGGAAGGTAAACTGTGCTAACCCAGGTGTTACACTTGCCCTGTGTCCTGGGGCACTGTGATCTTTCCTACCACAGGCTCAAGGGCCAATGAGGAACTGAAATGGAGATAGAATAGATGGAGGCAGCATCCTGCAGTAAACGTGAGGCCACTCAGAGCACTGGCAGCCATATTAAGATTTTCAGAAAGCAAGTAGATGCAACGACGACATGCACAGCCCTGCCTTACCCTTCCCTGCTATTGCCTGACAGTTAAGTTACCTATTTATAGGTGGACTTTATTGGGTACTACTTTAGTATGCAGTCTACCACAGTATTTCAAGTCTATCCCAGTATACACCAAGTGTGGTGCTACTTTAGCGTGTGGTCTACTGGTTTGACCTGTCTCCCGAGACCTCGTCTGATGTTGTATTGCTACCTGAGTGAACGGCCAGGTAGACCACATACTAAACCAATATTTTTCTTCTGTAGTGCGAGCATGTTGTACTTAAAATGCCAGCCTCTTGTGGAACATATGGGTTCATTGTGCGTATGGTAAATCTTAGGAATAGCGGCTCCTAGCAGGTGCGCGCTTAAGGCGCGGGGTGGTGGTAATTACATTTCCAGCATGTACGACGGGGTTTTGACAAGCGGAGAGGCGTGTTTATGTCACAAGGGGTGTATTTTTCCAAGCTGGCCTCACGATTTCTTCCAAGCCGATGGGCGATGAGACTGCGAGCTCCGGGGTGAAGAAAGGGAAGAGCCCACGCGGAAAAATACACCCCTTGTGACATAAACACGCCTGTCCGCTTGTCAAAACCCCGTCGTACGTGCTAGAAATGTTGTAATTACCACCACACCGTGCCCTAAACACGCACCCGGTAGGAGCCGCTATTCCTAAGATTTACCGTGCGTATTAGTCCACTGTCCACTGTCTATTGTCCATTGTCCACTGTCTGTTGTCCATTGTCCATGTTTGTCCATTCTGCTTGCCCTCAGTCCTGCGATACAATACTCATTCAGAAAACAAATACACAATCACTTGTCACCACAACACACCAACACTTAACAATTACACTTGATTCACTTCCCTCCCCTGCACACCCGGCTCCCCCCGTCCCCCCAACAGCCAACAAATATGCGTGTTATGCACCGCGGCCCCTCACCTTCACGCGGCGGCCGGTGGGTGGATTTGCCCCTTAGATTGTGTTGCCAGGACCAACAATGGAAAAATAGGCTACGGACTTTCTTGTGTCACCCTGGGGAGTGTGCAGTGTACCTACACGTAGACTGTCAAATACAATCATGTGCAACTTACAAATAAACAATGAATCAATTCAACCATTTGTACGGCCGTCCTTTGCTCCAGTGTCTCAGGGGCTACTCAGGCCATGGCACCGCGGCCTCTGTCGCCAAGGCAGTACAGGGTGCTCGTGGCTATTAAGGTGTATCCCTGGGGAGGGGCTGGAGGCTGTCAGGCTGGCCAGACTTATCAGGGTACGCGTCGACCACCGCCGCCAGAGGGTCTTCCCGTGCCTTGTTTACCTTCCTCGCCTTGCTCTTGCTCTTGCTGTACAGGTGACCCGTTGGAGAGTCAGGCCTTCGTATCGGCACAACCTGTAAAATAAAACAACACAAACAGTATCCATTACAAATCTTCCAATTCCCTATTTCTTGCACACCACATCTTTTCCAGAAAACTCTTAATGGCTTCTATAATTCTCTCATTTGCTTCATCACTCAGTCCCAGCAGCAGCAGCATCCATTCCCTCTCTGTCCTTGCAATCCTCCCATTCACATGCCAGCCCATCTCACTCAGTGCCACCCTCATCATCTCCGTCCTTTCTCTCCGGTACCTCCCACACACCAGTATCACATGCACGACAGTTTCATCCACACCCCTGTCACACATCTGACACACTTTGCTGCGGGACTCAGACCACCTGTAATTTCTTGCATTCACATTCATACACTGCGCTCGAGCTTGGAAGAGAAGATCACCACCCAGGCTTCCATCATACCAGCTGACACACTGCGGGGCTTCCTTTTCTCTGTACCATTCCAAAGTAGTCTTTCGTTCCATCGCATGCTTCCACCTCCTCAGACCGTCACCTTTCACTGCACTGTCTATCTCTTTCTTCCACTTTCTCACATTCCATTCTAAACCCTCACTATTTCCGTCAGTCACCTTCCATTCAAAGAAACGCCTCCCTTCCTCTCTGCTCACCCACTTGACTCGCATACCACTGTCACCAACCATTCTCATGCAGTTTTTAATCCATTTGCTCTCATGCACACTCCACAAGTAGACCTTTCGTGCCAATCTCGCGTCATCCATTCGTTCCAATCTGACTTTGTATCTAAGGGTAGCCTTCCTAAATCTTTCCCTAAAGGTACTCCACCCCATATCACCCCTCAATGCTTCCACCGCTGCATACCTTGGTGCATTCAAAGCTAACCTACCGATCCTATTTTGGCCAGACCAAGGATGGGACGCGGTACTGCCTTTGCAACGGCGCCTCTGACCGCTCTGGGAACCCTCTATATATGTATATAACTCTGTGGATCGCACTGGGTGTGTAATTCACCACGGCCTGATCACGTGTTGGACTCGTAATCGCCGGCAAGTAGCCTCCCGACATGAGCAAGTGCTCTTTATCGTCGATCTCTGGGTACTGCCAGGACCTCACACACCACACACCCCATCCCCCTTGCTCAAGGGGGGACAGTAACCACTCCTAGTTAACGGAAAGAATCCGGCCTGAGCGGGCTCGAGCCGCCGCCCTGTCAGACCGTGAAGCCTGGCAGCGCAGCACTCTACCTGTTGTGCCACGGCGTGTGTGTGTGTGTGTGTGTGTGTGTGTGTGTGTGTGTGTTCAAGATACTTTTCTTAGTTATTCATCTTCTTTTGTATTAAACTCAAATAAGAGTTTTCTATTAACTGCTGATCCACTATGTAAAAAAAAAAGATGCTCTAAATCTTTCATTTATGGTCCACAAACTTTATATATATATATATATATATATATATATATATATATATATATATATATATATATATATATATATATATATATATATATATATATATATATATATATATATATATATATATATATATATATATATATATATATATATATATATATATATATATATATATATATATATATATATATATATATATATATATATATATATATATATATATATATATATATATATATATATATATATATATATATATATATATATATATATATATATATATATATATATATGAGAGAGAGAAACACTGTGCTATTCGGGAAATTCGGATAACGCGCAGGACCTTAGGCGAGAGACCGTCAACTTTTCACGCGAGGGTCGGCGGGGCACCAATCACTTTGAAGCAGGCCGTAAAATTCACGATTCATAATAAAATATAGAGTGAGCTTTATAGAGAGTGCATGAAAAAATGTCATGTCCATGCCTCGTGCAGTTTTCCATTCAGCGTTGATAATATGAGGCGAGCCCTTCACGCGGGAAAGAGTGGATGGGACGCCCGTGTTGGCAGATTATGGAGCCCTTTCGCCCCCTCTCTCTTCACTCCGCCCTCTCCCACTCTTCCCTCTCACCCTTTTTTCAACCCCTCCCACGCCCGGCCTCGTTCACTGTGTTCCTCCCTCCTGTCATCTCTCCCACTATAGCCCGGCGCACGACCTAGCAGTGCCGGCAATAATACTTTGAACGGAGGTGAACAAAAGTAAAGTAGCAAGGCTTGTGATTTATAAAAAAGCGCGGTCATTTTACACTACAGAGGCTCGAGGGTCAGTGATGCAAATGGCGTACCTATGTGAGAGAGAGAGAGAGAGAGAGAGAGAGAGAGAGAGAGAGAGAATATTTAAATTGGACATCGCAGCTCTCGTAACATATGACTCTTTATGCCTGGTAAGAGTATGATAAAAAGACGGCAAGCACTTCAGGGAGAGTGAATGAATATAGCGTTGATTCTGAGTGCTTTAAACTGCGGTAAATGAGAGTTCAGGGCCGTAATTTAAACATTTCGTCACCCAAGCACACACACACATTTGACAAGATTTTCGTAGGAGTTGTGGGCCTCTCCAAGGGTAGATTTATGACCCGAGTGGTAGTCTAACAATGCTTCTGTACCATGAACGTGATAAAAACACTCATTAGAACGCATTCAACCTCCTTTTTGGCATGCTTTTTTTTACGACAAAGGAGACACCTCAAGGTCACACAAAAAGGAAACAATAATAAAAAAAAGCCCACCACTCGCTGCTCCTACAAAAAAAGAGTCAAAAGAGATGGCCGAAAGAGAGGTCAATTTCGGGAGGAGAGGTGTCCTGATACCTGATAAGTAATAACTGATAAGAAAGTCGGAGGCGTCTAAGAATACCGACCTGTCTCACCTTAGTGTTGGCGGAGGTGGCTCAGAGTGGCGGACGAGTGGGTCGAGTCTAGCTGTCGTGTGGCGAGTGCCCGGGTGAGACATCTTCAAGAACTGGTTAAACTTTTCCAATGAAGTCACGAGTAGAACTATTTTTGATTTGTCTTTACTCAGCTTTTCTGTTTCTCTAACTGAAAAATATATAAGTGTTAAAAGAATGAATGCTCCTCTGACAATAGTACAGCATTAATTTATATTTCACACACCTCCAAACACAACAATTGACACTACACCGGCGTTACCAGATTATCGTACTCAGCCACTCGGCAGATCGTATTTTCTGGTTTCTGACTGACAGCTATCGCAAAGACACCAATAAGTAATGATTTTAACGATAACTTTAACTGGACTTTCGTTATCTGTGTGGGTAGGAAAGTTTCGGGGCCTGAACTGATAATTGCGATGTTTTGAGTAATACGATAATCTGGCAACGCTGCACTACACCGCTGCCCACCTCGGTTCGAAGAGAAGTGTCAGCATTCAAGAGAGGCTGCACCGAGAGCCAGCCTCGTGTGCACCGTCATTGCTTAGTCAGTGCTGTGAGGCTGTACATCTCTCCTGCATTTGCTTCGACTTGTAACATAATAAAATGGAGATATAGAGGGGTGGCTTGGGTGGGCTCCCAGGGATGGCTGCTTGCTTGCGATTATCAAGCGTCGTTCATCAATAACAAGGGGGTAGAGAATGACCTATATCCGTGTGTGTGGGGTGGGGGGTGGGGGGTGCGTGCGTGCATGTGTTTGTGTGTGTGGGGGGAGGGTACATCGTATACTTTTCCTCGTTTCCATCATTCATAACAAGTAAGCAATTTGTCCATTTTTCCCTCTTATCGTTCGCTTTATCCCCTTTGCTAGGCTACGATCTCTCTCTCTCTCTCTCTCTCTCTCTCTCTCTCTCTCTCTCTCTCTCTCTCTCTCTCTCTCTCTCTCTCTCTCTCTCTCTCTCTCTCTCTCTCTCTCTCTCTCTGTCTCTGTCTCTGTCTCTGTCTCTGTCTCTGTCTGTCTGTCTGTCTCTGTCTCTCCTGCCCCTCCCCCCCTTCACTCTGTTACCAGTTCATTATCATTCTGTCCCCGCCCCGTCAGCCACACGCACGCTACGCAAATTCTACATGCACACTAACCCCAAAAAGCAAGACTGATAACGCTGCCAAAATATATAACCAGTTGGAAAAAAAGTGTGTGTGTGTGTGTGTGTGTGTGTGTGTGTGTGTGTGTGTGTGTGTGTGTGTTAAGCATGCACTGCAGTATGAAAAAACAACAACTCACAAGCACGACATTTAAAATACATAAAAAAACACGTCCTTTGAGATAATGAAAACAAGAGTATATGATTTAACTGCATGCTGTTTAGAGTCTGGATACGCTGCTGCTGAGAACACACACGGACGTATATGTAATTAATTTAAAACAAGACGGAACAGCCTCAGCGAAAAATATATGATCCCTTTCAATTAGCCCAAAACTCTTTCCGCATGATTTGCCGAGCCAGCTGATGTGCGGAGGTGAGGACGGAGGTAAAAAAAAAAAAAAAAAACGAGCGACATAAATAAATGAGAGCAGGCAGCTTTGTGGCTTCGGTGTTTACAAGTTCCACGCTTTGGCTGCGCTTCACTGGGCGGGGCCGCAGTGTTTGCTTAATTAATGTAAAGGATTAATTAGCTTCAGACTGGGCGGAGGAAGACGGGCGTACTGGCGTGGCCTCACCGCTGCCCCGACGGCTCAAGAAGGCACCACCGTGTTAAGCATTCGTCGACCCTACCAGCGACACGCCCGCCCAACCCTCTTCGGTAAAGTCTCCGAGGCCGCGAGAAGATCCCAAAGATGACGAATGCCCTCAGTGCGTCTTTAACCCCGACCTCGAGGCTCCTGACAAGACTTCTGTGATGTCAGACCCCCGCAGCCACGCCACCCTCGGCCTCCCTTCCTCTTCCTCGTCTCAGATGCGGAATACGAACCCTCAAGATTATTTTTCCGGAGCAGCGGCAGCCATGTGGCGGAGGAGGGCGAGGAACGGAAGCAAAGCGGGGGAAAGGAAAACCTGCCGGAGTCTTGCCAGCGAGGAATTAGTCCCCAATGTAAACGGTCATCGTTCGCGGCTTTCAGGTGTACAAAATGATGCGTACGTGTTGCCGCCGAGACGAAATCAGCGTGCGACATGAGAGGAGGAGGATGAGGATGAGGAGGAGGAGGAGAAACATACAAAGCAACACAAAGAAAGAGCAAACAACAGCAGACCCGATATTCCTTACGAGGCTGTTTGTGACAAGCTACACTAACTATCTAATCAAAGGTGGAAGATGAAGGACAGCAAAGGCGAAGGCTGGGAGGAGGAGAAGGAGAATGCCACATATCCAGACGCATAGGATTACACGGGCTAAAAGCGTATATTTGTATAAGTGAAGGAATAAAAGTCGTGAAGGAAGGAGCAGACGCATAGGATTACAAACGCTAGACGTGTACCTTTGTTTAAGTGACGGAAGAGGAGTCGTGAAAAGAAAAATAAACAGAAGAAACGAGGAGAATGAGGAGCAAGAGAAAGAGAGAGACAGAGCTACATCGCGGAAGCCGAAACAAAATAGCAGCGGGTATATACGATCCCTGGGAAAGATGAAGGATATTGTTCTTTCAGCGTCCTCACGAGGCGGCAGGAGGACCCAGAGGCAACCCCCTTCCTTTCCCCCTCCCGGTGCCGTGGGTGAGGCGCTCCGCTGTCGAGGCTGTCCCGGGATAAAACCTTTAACTGATGCTTCCCCACCCTTGATTTACTGACTTAGAATGAGGCGGCAAATTGTGTGCGTGTGGTTGCAGGAGTTATTTAAGCTGTTGGTGCAGGAGGAG
>NC_066564.1:8139746-8165504 GCF_024679095.1 Eriocheir sinensis
AGAGAAGAAAAAAGGAGATAATTAACTGAAAATGAAAAAAAGAAAATCAGAGAAAATACAAACACGCAAAAGAGGAAATAAAATGATAAGAAGAAATTAACGGAGAGAGAGAACGAGAGAAAGAGAGAACGTAAGAGAACGAGGGAAAACAATAAAGAACGAGAGAGAACGAGAGATAAAACGAGAGAAAGAACGAACGAGAGAGAACGAAAAAACGAAAGAGAGCGAGAGAACGAAAGAGAACGAGAGAGAAAGAACGAAAGAGCGAGAGAAAGAGAGAGAGAAATGGATGAGGAAGAGAGAGGAAGGAAGGGATCAGGGGGGAAGAGGGAGAGAGAGAGAGAGAGAGAGAGAGAGAGAGGGGGGGGAAAGGAAAGAGAGAGAGAGAAAGCAGCTTGCACCCAACTTGCCAACTGTCTCCGTAAGTCGATTAAAACTTGATAATTATGCTGTAAACCTCTTTTTTTTCCTCTCCCTTTCTTGTTAGTTTGCGCTTCTTCCAGGCTCTTACCGAGGACTTTTCCCGCCGCTTCCAGGACTTGGCGACACCCGCTCCACGCTTCCTCCTGCAGCACGGGTATTGGGGGGGGGGGGGTTGTGGAAGGGAGAAGAGAGGGAAGGAAGGAAGGAAGGAAGGAAGGAAGGAAGGAAGAAGGAAGGAGAGAGGAAAGGAAGGAAAGAAGGACAGACAGTAGGAATGAAAGAAGGGTGGTAGGAGCGAAGGAAGGAATGGAGGGAAGGAAAGGAAGGAAGGAAGGAGGGAAGAAGCGAAGGAAGGAGGGAAGAAGCGAAGGAAGGGGGAAGGAAAAAGGTAAGGAGTGAAGAAAAGAGGGGAGGAGAGAAGGAAGAAGGGAAAGAAGGAGAAAGGAGCGAAGGAAGGAGGGAAGGAAGAAGGGAAGGAGTGAAGGAAAGAGGGGAGGAGAGAAGGAAGGAGGGAGGGCAGGAGAAGAAGGAAGGAGGGTAGGAAAAAGGGAAGGAGTGAAGGAAGGAAGGGAGGGAAGGAGCGATGGAAGGAAGGAGCGAACAAGGGAAGGAGGAAGGAACGAAGGAGGGAGGGAAGGGAGGAATGAATGAAAGGGGAAAGGAATGAAGGAAGGAAGGGAGGAAGGGAGGAAGGAATTATCGAAGGAAGGAACCATGGATACAACGAACGAACGAACGAACGAGCGAACACATCCAAGGACAAGAAGGAATCGACGAAGCGGAGGATATCAAGTCAAGGTCACAACTTAAGTATTTTATCTTTTTTATTTATTTATTTATATTTTTTTTATTCTTAGTATATATTCTTTTTAACAGCAGGAGGAACGGGACCATCCTCCTCCTCCTCCTCCTCCTCCTCCTCTTCCTCCTCCTCCTCCTCGACCTCTCTTTCGGCCAATCTTCTTAACTCTTTTTTTTATATATATATGGACAGTATTTATCAGGCCTTTTTTCTCATTATTATTATTATTATTATTACTATTTTGCCCCTTAAGCTGCTTCCTTTGCTGTAAAAAAAGTCACCATCAATATCAGTAGCAGCGAGAATAATAATTTTGCGACGCTGTGAAATATGTCGCAGCATCGAAGAACCTGAAAACCACCCCGAGCGAGAGACTTGTGGCGCGCGAGATAATTTTTACATCCTCGGTAATGATAGTCGCCTTCAGATCCACTCGCTCGCTGCCATTTGTACCACGGGGGGAAGGGGGGGAAGGGAGGAGAAGAGGGGGAGGGAGGCAGGGGGGTGTTAAGTGTTTATCTATCTATCTATCAATCTATCTATCTATCTATCTATCTATCTATCTGCCTGTCTATCTATCTCTCTATCTCTCTATAGTATTCTTAGCAAGGATAAAGAGGAAGGAGCGGGGATTAGGGTAGATATCTATTTTATCTATCTAGTTATTCAGCTGTTCATCTATCTATCTATCTATCTATCTATCTATCTATCTATTTATCTATCTATCTATCTATCTAGCCGGGAGGAAGGAAAAGGGAAATAACAGAGAATACGTAACTGTCTATCTATCTATCCATCTATTTCCATCTATCTATGAGTCTGTCTGTCAGCGTGCTCCTCTATCCCTGTCTGTCTGTCCATATATATATCATTCTATCCATTCATCTATGAGTCTGTCTATCTAACTGTCTATCTATCTATCTTTTTTTTAATCCAAGGTTCATCAGAATTGAAAGCTGGATGGAAGAAAAAGACAAAGGAAAAAGTAGAGTGGAAAAATGAAGGAGGTGACGAGGAGGAGGAGGAGGAGGGGGAAGGGGAAGGGGAAGAAGAAGAGGAGGAGGAGGAGGAGGAGGAGGAAGAGAGAACGGAGAGAGATGGAGCCTAATCATGAGTCACCTGAAATCTCACCTGAAAACAGGCAAAAGAGGAGGAAGAAGAGGAAGAAGAGGAGGGTAAGAAAATGAAGAGGAGGATGAGGAGGATAAGAGGATGGAAGAGGAGGTAAGCAGAAGGGAAGGAGGATGAAGGAGAGGAAGAGAAGCAAGAGGCAAAAGAAGAGGAAGAAAAGGGAGAAGAGGAAGAAGGAGAAGGAATAAGAGTAGAATGAGAGGAACGGGAGGAGGAGGAAGAAGAGGAGCAAGGAATGAAACAAAAGAGGAGCGGAAAGAAAGGAGAGAGAAGGAAGAAGATGAGAAGGAAGAGAAGCAAAGGAAGCAAATCAGTGGTAGAGAGACACAATGAAGGAAGATGATTAGGAAGAGGAGGAGGAAGAGAAGGAGGAAGAGAAGGAGGAGGAGGAGGAGGAACAAGAAGAAGAGGATTGATTACTGTGGCGTTGTATCTTGGCGCCGCAGCTGTAGGGTCACATGGCGCCGGGAGAAGAGGAGGAGGAGGAGGAGGAGGAGGAGGAGGAGGAGGAGGAGGAGGAGGAGGGGGAGGAAGGACGGGGGTAAGAACAGGAATGCAAGATAACATGACATGACAAAGGATGAACCAGGAAGAAAATGAGAGTCCGAGGGCAGAGGGGACACTATGATAAGTTACGGTGGAAGGAGCGAAGTGCGAGCGTGAAGGGGAAGATCAAGGAGAGGGAAGGTGGAAAGGAGACAAGAGTATATAGTGCTGGAGACGAGGGGAAGTCAAGAGCGGCGGAGGGAAGCCTGGAAGTTATGTGATGGGCGAGAGAGCGGCGCTGAGGGAGGCTGAGGCGAGGTGATGCGTCAGGCTAATGCAGATGTAATCATTGGCTGCCTGCCCGGAGGAGAGCGACGCCTACAGCCAATCACTCAGCGCCATATCATCGTCACTCACTTGTTTCGACCCTCGTCTCTCATGACTATGATCCGACGCATTGTAGTGGACTAATGATGTTCTCGCACGAGGCAGCAATGACCTTGTAGTCCGAAATCATTACATTTCAAGTAGCAAAGTTGTGTAGGTGGAAGGAATTGTTCTTTTAGTATCCTCCCAGACGTCGATGCTGCTCACAGAGTTGTTTGTGCACAAGACATCTCTGAGCGGCGGAGGCCAAGGGGACGCCCACCTAGTTCATGACTGAGGCAAGTCACTCGATCCTGCCGGGAAGGACTTGAGATGGATAGGGCGGCTGCTTGGGAGCTTGCTCGGGAGTAAAGGCGACGAGTGAGTGAGGCGACGCGCCTCCAGGCGTATGCTTCTAATTAGATAGTTACGACTTGAATGCTTTCAAGAGAGGAGTATCAGTGCAGTGACCCAGCCTTAAACCTTTGGAACTTTATTTTTTCTCGGTGCGAGCAATGTTGCAACAAAGTCACAGGCACTCCATGACACACTGCCGTGACACACAAAGCTACCCGCTGGACAGTAAGACCAAGCTATTCATCATGAAATCCCCGAATTCACAGCAGAGCCTCGAGGCTTACAGGTGCTTCACGGGGGACACGTGAATGATGCCGACGAGCTCCTACACCTGCCATTAATCACAGGTAAATGTTTCTTTGTACCTCCAACAGGCACAAGCTGCATGTCAGTGTAATGTGAAAATCAGTTGAGTCGAGAACCGGAGCTTAAAACAAGGGCCAAGACTATTATCGTGTCCGAACACCCTCCCACTGGGTTCCAAATCAGACAATTTTTAAAACTTATTTCCTCTCGAACGTTCTTCTTTTTGCGGGAAGAGCGCTCAGCGGCCTTTTCCTGTTTTTTATTTGTGTTGCCCTTGAGCTGCTTCCGGAGACGTATAAAGGCTTTGTCTAGTTTTCATTGTCACTGTATCGTGCGTGGAGAACTTATTTATTCCTTATTGATATGTCACAGTAATGGCATCGTTTCCCGCATTAGTCTGTCTCGACGTTACACTATATTTACGTGTTCGAAATATTCCATTTGTTTTTTTATCGGTACTCGTGTTCTGAGTATTCTACTTCAGTTTGTCTTTGAAACAATATCAGTGTATGTATGCTAAACGAGACGGCTTCATTCGTCACCTGTTCCATCCTAGCGGCCTCAAATGTGTATCTCACGGCACCAATTATCCACAGGCCACGTCCGCCACGTGTCCCGGGAAAAAAAAAAAGATTGAGATAAGACCCAATTCAGGCGTGACACTCAACGTTTAATCCAGGCGGCCAATAGACGGCTTAACTCGTAATACAGTTACTTAGCCAGTCATTAGTTGGATCAACGCTTGGTTCCATATTAAGCTGGTTTAAGTTTAGGAGTCAGTCCGCCCTTTGATGGTATTATAAGCCATCAAACGTTTACTAGGAAGGTGGACGACTGGCGCGGCGATAACAGGACGATTTGGGTGTATGATGAGGCGTGAGGCGAGGATAACCTGCCGATGTTTGCTTGTTTTAGTGAATCTGAGGGAAGACCGAGATCGTGTGTGTGTAAAAAAGCTTGAAGTTGCTTAAAAAATGGCTTCTAAAAGGTTCATAACGCTAGGCGAAACATATACCATTTTTATCTTATACAAACTGAGGGCGGTGTGAGGATATAAAGGGTGACTATGCAAAATACTAAATGCGTCTTCCAAAAAATGGTGGCGGGAACAGGATTATGGAGGGCGTTCAGCAACCCTCAGGCGGGGAGGAGTTACATATAGAGTCTCATATAAAGGGTTTAGGAGTATATCCCAGAGTAGTATAACAGAGGTAGAGATGATATAAGATAAGTAGGGAGCTTATACACTAATTAGGGGACGATAAACAAGAGCTCGGAAAGACGCACAGAAGCTCGGGAGTATCCATAGAAGTCGATCGCCTAAAAGAAAGATTTACATAGAAAATCAGACCACACAGACCCCATGGTCCAGACTTGGTGGTCTGTCCTTTAACCTAAGTGATTTTACATTAATCAGAAGACTCCAAAACGTTGCATTTCTACTCTAGTTGATATTAAGTTGAAGGAAGTGACGGTCGAGCTTATTTTTGAAGGAGTCAATCGTGTTACACTGGACCACTGACGGTGGAAGCTTATTCCATTGGTTGGTGAAGAAAAATTTGGTGCAGTCTGAATTTACTTGTCTACATCTGAGTTTTACGCCATTGTTCCTCGTGCGCAAAGTGTCATCGATCATAAACAATGTTGATCTGTCTACATTCGTGAAACCATTAAGTATTTTAAAACATTCGATCAGTTTTCCTCGGAGGCGACGTTTCTCAAGAGAGAACATGTTAAGGGTAGAAAGCCTTTCTTCGTAGGATTTGTTGCGCAAGGAAGGGATCATTTTCGTTGCCCGACGCTGAACACCTTCTAATTTAGCAATATCCTTTGCATGGTGGGGAGACCAAAACTGTACCGCATATTCCAAGTGGGGTCTGACTAAACTGTTGTAGAGCAGGAGTATTACCTCTTTATTCTTGAATACAAAGTATCTATTAATGAAGCCCAACATTCTGTTCGCTTTATTTGCTGCATCGATCCATTGCTGTGAGAATTTGAGGTTTGACGCGATTTTGACCCCAAGTCTTTGACGCATTGAACGCTTTTGAGTTTAAAGCCGCGCATTTCGTAATCAAACTTCGTATTCCTCGTTAGTACTTGAAGGACCTGGCACTTGTCTACGTTAAAGGGCATCTCCATCTATCCGACCAAGCTGAAATTTTGTGCAAATCCTCTTGGGCTTTGCCTGTCTTCGTCAGTGAGAACCGAGTTGCCAATCTTTGTGTCGTCTGCAAATTTACTAATGCGGTTATTGAGTCCAACATCCACGTCGTTGATGTAAATAATGAAGAGCACTGGGCCAAGGACCGAGCCTGAGGACGCCACTAGTGACAGGCGCCCATTCTGAGTTAAATCCGTCAATCACTACTCTTTGTTGTCTGTTGCTCAACCAATTCGCGATCCATTGGTTTACTTGACCGTCAATACCTATTTGCTTTAATTTGTAAAGTAATTTATGATGCGGGACTTTATCAAACGCTTTCTGGAAATAAAGATAGACTACGTCCAGTGATTTGGTTACGTCATAAACAGTGAAGAGGTCGTTATAAAAGGTTAATAGGTTTGATAGGCAGGATCTTTTGTTTCGGAAGCCATGTTGTGAGTCCCCAATCAATGAGTGGCTTTCAAGGTAATTCACAAGTTTGTCTCTAATTATGCCCTCAAGTAGCTTACCTACAACCGAAGTTAGACTAATGGGCCTGTAATTACCTGGTACTTTTTTGTCTCCTTTCTTGAAAATCGGTGTCACGTTAGCCTTTTTCCAATCTGAAGGGACGATGCTTTGTCGCAAGGACATATTGAATACGGTTGTGAGGGAGGAGAGTATTTCGCTCTTTGTTTCTTTCAGCAGAGTTGGATATACTTTGTCAGTTCCAGGACTTTTATTTGTTTTAAGTGAATGGAGAGCTTTAAGGACTTCATCGGTTGTTATTTCAAAATTAGGCAATGCATGCTCGAGATTTACAATAGTACTGGTGTTGGTGGTAGCGAGAGGAAGACTGTTAGTATTAAACACCGAGGAAAAGTAATTGTTTAAGAGGTTTGCAATGTGTTGGCTGTCAGTCACTAGTGCACCGTCGCTGTTTGTTAAAGGTCCAATACCACTTTTGATCGCCTTTCTGTTGTTTATGTAACTGAAGAAAGATTTCGGATTATTTTACAGTTGGCTGCAATATTTTCTTCGTATCTACGCTTTGCCTGACCTACTAGTCTTTTTACTCGTCGCCTGGCATCATTATAAAGTCTAATGTTTTCGGGCGTGCTTTGTTCTTTCTTTAACCTGTAAATCAATTTTCTCTCATTGACTGATTGTTTAATTTCGCTATTAAACCACGGTGGGCTGTTCTTAGTGTTAATTCGCTTCTCGCACAAGGGGACGAATGTGTTCTGCTGAGTGAGTAAGTGATTTTTAAAAATAGCCAGGCTTCCTCTACGTTGTCGTCATCTGATAGTTGTATTTCTGTTAGTTTTTGTCGGATTTCTACGAAGTTAGCTCTTTTGAAATTGGGCACCTTTACTTTATTTTCAGTCACTGATGATTGAGCTTTAATGTCGACGCGCACTAATTTATGATCGCAAGAACCGAGGTGTTCTCCTACCGTGACACTACTGATTAGGTTATCTTGGGTCGTTATAACAAGGTCGAGTATATTATTTTGTCGAGTTGGCTCAGAAACCATTTGGCTTAGATAATTTTCTTCTAGAAATTCGATCATTCTATGTGACTCGCCTTCTGTACCTGACAGTGTCGCCCAGTCGATATTGGGGAGGTTAAAGTCTCCTAATATCAGTGAGTCGCTGTTATTAAGTGACTGCCTTAAGACGCTGTACATTTCAAGGTCGTCATCGAGTGATTGCCCGGGAGGTCTGTAGGTGACATATATTTAAGTTGACTTTTGCAATGTTTACTCGCACGCACAAATGTTCAACGTTACTATTTCCCGGTGTTTTGTCAGTGGGTTGCAAATAGCTTTTGACATAAAGGGCGACGCCACCGCCTCTACGGTTTACACGATCTTTGTTGAAGAGTCTGTAGTCATCTATGTTGTATTCGGAACTTAAATCAATATTTGTGGTGTCGATAAATGTTTCGGTTATAGCAATTATGTCAAAATTTTCTGTTAAAGCAAGACATCTCAGTTCATCAAATTTGTTTCTTAGGCTACGCGCATTGAAACTAAGGATTTTTAAGTTATCTAGAGGCTTAGTAATAGAGGTGGTGGTACTTGCGGGATCACGGTTACGGGTTTGTTGCGATGCACAGCGTCTATTTACACGGGTGGGGTGGAGGGACGTGGCCGTGACTCGTTTTTTGTTCGGATGACACGCACTGCTTCGTTGAGGAGCCTTCCGAGTCTGGCTGCCCCGATGGGAGAAAGGTGCAATCCGTCCCTGTGGAAGAGCTCATTTTGTCCATAGAAATTGTCCCATGCGTTTAGGAACTCCACGTCAAGCTCCCTACAAAGAGTCTGTAAGCGGTTGTTTAGGCTGAAGGCCTTACTGAAAAAGTCGCTCTCCGCCCAAGTCCGTGGTAGAACTCCTGAAATCAAAATGTTAGGGGATTTAGTCTTATACTGCTGGATGAGCCTACGGTACTTCTCCAGGAGTTCCTCAGACCGGGTCGTGGTGACGTCGTTCGTACCTGTGTGAATAACAAACAGTGAATCATTAGTAGCCTGGGGGGAGATGCAGAAGTATATCGTCACCCTCATAAAATAATCGCCTAAGTTATTTTTCAATGATTTCCAGGTTTTTGTCTACCTCAATTTTTCATCATGTGACGCCCATTTTTGCAGAGTTGCCTTCGCCATTCAGGGTTTGAGCGTTCTAGAATTGACCTTTTCATTTCTGCCTAAATCTGAAGTCAAATAAGATAATGACAGTTCTTTTCTGATTTCTTGTAAAGTAGAAAATAATGACTTAGGCGGTTTGTTTACGAAGGTGACGATAGGTTTTTAAGGTTCATTTAACGGCGGACAAAGCAGTGGCCAGGAAGAGCGAGGGGAGACACGCAAAACTAACTTCACCACCGTGCGATAAATAGATAGTCGTGCCGCCTTGCTAAGATAGGATCGCCAACTTAGGACTGAGTCGTAAAGGTGAAACGTCAGCCAGTGATTTGTAGACAAAGGGGAAGGGGTAAATTAGCCAGTAAAGGTCACGTCAGGGATAAGTAGCCCAGCCAGCCAGCAAGTCAGTCAGTCAGTCAGTCAGTCAGTCCGATACAGAAGAGAAAGAAAGAGAAAGCCAGGAGGGGGTATGAGGAAGAGTGAGAGAGTGAGAGAGAGGAGAGACAGCAACAGTCATTCAGTCAGTCAGTCAAGTAAGAAAGAGAAATGCAAAGGGGAGGGAAAGCGAACTAGAGGGAGGGAGAGAGAGACCGAGCAGGAGCAACAGTCAGTCAGTCAGTCAGTCAAGTAAGAAAGAGAAATCCAAAAGGGAGGAGAAGCGAACTAGAGGGAGGGAGAGAGAGCGAGAGGGAGCAACAGTCAGTCAGTCCGTAAGTAATGTGAAAGAGAGAAATCCAATGGGGAGGGAAAGCGAAGTAGAGGGAGGCGGAGAGAGAGAGCGAGAGGGAGAAACAGCCCGTCAGTCAGTCATGTTAGAAAGCGAAATCCAAAAGGCAGGCGAACTAGAGGGACGCGAAGATACTATGGTCGGTATGCTTGGACGCTTCTGGTTCTCACAGCAAGTATTCCCAAAGGCTGAAAAAGAGATCAATTGGGTTTTAATGAGTGTTTTTTTTTATAGTTTGTGATACAGAAGAAGGACCAGACTACCACTAGAGTCATAAAACTACCCACGAAAATACCCAGAAATTCTACCCTGGCCTATGAGTGAGCAGGTCGAGTCAAGCAGTCCTCCAGTCAGCCCTCCAGTCAGTCCTCCAGTCAGCCCTCCAGTCAGCCCTCCTGTCAGTCCTCCAGTCAGTCTCCCAGTCATTCCTCCAGTCAGTCCCCCAGTAAGTCCTCCAGGCAGCCCTCCAGTCAGCCCTCCAGTCATCCCTCCAGTCAGCCCTCCAGTCAGTCCCCCAGTCAGTCCCCCAGTAAGTCCTCCAGGCAGCCCTCCAGTCAGCCCTCCAGTCATCCCTCCAGTCAGCCCTCCAGTCAGTCCCCCAGTCAGTCCTCCAGTCAGTCCTCCAGTCAGGCCTCCAGTCAGTCCTCCAGTCAGCCCTCCAGTCAGTCCTCCAGTCAGCCCTCCAGTCAGCCCTCCAGTCAGCCCTCCAGTCAGTCCTCCAGTCAGCCCTCCAGTCAGTCCTCCAGTCAGCCCTCCAGTCAGTCCTCCAGTCAGTCCTCCAGTCAGCCCTCCAGTTAGTCCTCCAGTCAGTCCTCCAATCAGTCCCCCACTCAGTCCTCCAGTCAGCCCTCCAGTCAGTCCTCCAGTCAGCCCTCCAGTCAGCCACCCAGTCAGCCCTCCAGTCATCCCTCCAGTCAGTTCTCCAGTCAGCCCTCCAGTCAGTTCTCCAGTCAGCCCTCCAGTCAGCCCTCCAGTCAGTCCTCCAGTCAGCCCTCCAGTCAGCCTCCCAGTCAGTCCTCCAGTCAGTCCTCCAGTCAGTCCTCCAGTCAGCCCTCCAGTCAGTCCTCCAGTCAGCCCTCCAGTCAGTTCTCCAGTCAGTCCTCCAGTCAGTCCTCCAGTCAGCCCTCCAGTCAGCCTCCCAGTCAGTCCTCCAGTCAGTCCTCCAGTCAGTCCTCCAGTCAGTCCTCCAGTCAGCCCTCCAGTCAGTTCTCCAGTCAGCCCTCCAGTCAGCCCTCCAGTCAGCCCTCCAGTCAGCCTCCCAGTCAGTCCTCCAGTCAGCCTCCCAGTCAGTCCTCCAGTCAGCCCTCCAGTCAGTCCTCCAGTCAGCCCTCCAGTCAGCCTCCCAGTCAGTCCTCCAGTCAGCCTCCCAGTCAGTCCTCCAGTCAGCCTCCCAGTCAGCCCTCCAGTCAGCCTCCCAGTCAGTCCTCCAGTCAGCCGACCAGTCAGTCCTCCAGTCAGTCCTCCAGTCAGCCTCCCAGTCAGTCCTCCAGTCAGCCTCCCAGTCAGTCCTCCAGTCAGCCTCCCAGTCAGCCCTCCAGTCAGCCTCCCAGTCAGTCCTCCAGTCAGCCCTCCAGTCAGCCTCCCAGTCAGTTCTCCAGTCAGCCCTCCAGTCAGCCTCCCAGTCAGTCCTCCAGTCAGCCCTCCAGTCAGCCTCCCAGTCAGTCCTCCAGTCAGCCCTCCAGTCAGCCTCCCAGTCAGTCCTCCAGTCAGCCCTCCAGTCAGTCCTCCAGTCAGCCTCCCAGTCAGTCCTCCAGTCAGCCTCCCAGTCAGTCCTCCAGTCAGCCTCCCAGTCAGCCCTCCAGTCAGCCTCCCAGTCAGTCCTCCAGTCAGCCCTCCAGTCAGCCTCCCAGTCAGTACTCCAGTCAGTCCTCCAGTCAGCCCTCCAGTCAGCCCTCCAGTCAGCCCTCCAGTCAGTCCTCCAGTCAGTCCTCCAGTCAGTCCTCCAGTCAGCCCCCCAGTCAGTCCTCCAGTCAGTCCTCCAGTCAGGCCTCCAGTCAGTCCTCCAGTCAGCCCTCCAGTCAGTCCTCCAGTCAGTCCTCCAGTCAGCCCTCCAGTCAGTCCCCCAGTCAGTCCTCCAGTCAGTCCTCCAGTCAGTCCCCCAGTCAGTCCTCCAGTCAGCCCTCCAGTCAGTTCCCCAGTCAGTCCTCCAGTCAGCCCTCCAGTCAGTTCCCCAGTCAGTCCTCCAGTCAGTCCTCCAGTCAGCCCTCCAGTCAGTTCCCCAGTCAGTCCTCCAGTCAGCCCTCCAGTCAGTTCCCCAGTCTGTCCGCCAGTCAGTCCTCCAGTCAGCCCTCCAGTCAGTTCCCCAGTCAGTCCTCCAGTCAGCCCTCCAGTCAGTTCCCCAGTCAGTCCTCCAGTCAGTCCTCCAGTCAGTCCTCCAGTCAGTCCTCCAGTCAGTCCTCCAGTCAGCCCTCCAGTCAGCCCTCCAGTCAGTCCCCCAGTCAGTCCTCCAGTCAGTCCCCCAGTCAGTCCTCCAGACAGCCCTCCAGTCAGCCCTCCAGTCAGTTCCCCAGTCAGTCCTCCAGTCAGCCCTCCAGTCAGTCCTCCACTCAGTCCTCCAGTCAGCCCTCCAGTCAGTCCCCCAGTCAGTCCTCCAATCAGTCCTCCAGTCAGTCCTCCAGTCAGTCCCCCAGTCAGTCCTCCAATCAGTCCTCCAGTCAGCCCTCCAGTCAGTCCCCCAGTCAGTCCTCCAATCAGTCCTCCAGTCAGCCCTCCAGTCAGTCCCCAGTCAGTCCTCCAGTCAGTCCCCAGTCAGTCCCCAGTCAGTCCCCAGTCAGTCCTCCAGTCAGCCCTCCAGTCAGGCCTCCAGTCAGTTCGCCAGTCAGGCCTCCAGTCAGTCCCCCAGTCAGTCCTCCAATCAGTCCTCCAGTCAGCCCTCCAGTCAGTCCCCCAGTCAGTCCTCCAATCAGTCCTCCAGTCAGCCCTCCAGTCAGTCCCCCAGTCAGTCCTCCAGTCAGTCCCCCAGTCAGTCCCCCAGTCAGTCCCCCAGTCAGTCCTCCAGTCAGCCCTCCAGTCAGCCCTCCAGTCAGTTCTCCAGTCAGCCCTCCAGTCAGTCCCCCAGTCAGTCCTCCAATCAGTCCTCCAGTCAGCCCTCCAGTCAGTCCCCCAGTCAGTCCTCCAGTCAGCCCTCCAGTCAGTCCTCCAGTCAGTCCTCCAGTCAGCCCTCCAGTCAGTCCTCCAGTCAGTCCTCCAGTCAGCCCTCCAGTCAGTCCTCCAGTCAGGCCACCAGTCAGTCCTCCAATCAGTCCTCCAGTCAGCCCTCCAGTCAGTCCCCAGTCAGTCCACCAGTCTGTCCTCCAGTCAGTCCTCCAGTCAGTCCCCCAGTCAGCCCTCCAGTCAGTCCTCCAGTCAGTCCTCCAGTCAGTCCTCCAGTCAGCCCTCCAGTCAGTCCTCCAGTCAGTCCTCCAGTCAGCCCTCCAGTCAGTCCTCCAGTCAGCCCTCCAGTCAGTCCCCCAGTCAGTCCTCCAGTCAGTCCTCCAGTCAGTCCTCCAGTCAGTCCTCCAGTCAGCCCTCCAGTCAGTCCTCCAGTCAGTCCCCCAGTCAGTCCTTCAGTCAGTCCTCCAGTCAGTCCTCCAGTCAGTCCTCCAGTCAGCCCTCCAGTCAGTCCTCCAGTCAGCCCCCCAGTCAGTCCTCCAGTCAGCCCTCCAGTCAGTCCTCCAGTCAGTCCTCCAGTCAGCCCTCCAGTCAGTCCTCCAGTCAGCCCCCCAGTCAGTCCTCCAGTCAGACCTCCAGTCAGTCCTCCAGTCAGCCCCCCAGTCAGTCCTCCAGTCAGCCCTCCAGTCAGCCCTCCAGTCAGCCTCCCAGTCAGTCCTCCAGTCAGCCCTCCAGTCAGCCTCCCAGTCAGTCCTCCAGTCAGACCCCCAGTCAGTCCTCCAGTCAGCCGCCCAGTCAGTCCTCCAGCCAGCCCTCCAGACAGTCCTCCAGTCAGCCTCCCAGTCAGTCCTCCAGTCAGCCTCCCAGTCAGTCCTCCAGTCAGCCCCCCAGTCAGTCATACAGTCAGACTCCCAGTCAGTCCTCCAGTCAGCCCCCCAGTCAGTCCTCCAGTCAGCCTCCCAGTCAGTCCTCCAGTCAGCCCCCCAGTCAGTCCTCCAGCCAGCCCTCCAGTCAGCCTCCCAGTCAGTCCTCCAGTCAACCCTCCAGTCAGTCCTCCAATCAGTCCCCCACTCAGTCCTCCAGTCAGCCTCCCAGTCAGTCCTCCAGTCATTCCTCCAGTCAGCCCTCCAGTCAGTCCTCCAGTCAGTCCCCCAGTCAGTCCTCCAGTCAGTCCCCCAGTCAGTCAGGAGTCCGCCAGGGTGAGGGGAGGCCTGTCTGGATCACTGCTTCACTTTTCCTCTCGCCTCATAAGGATTACCAAGTCAAAAGTAGATAAATATTCATGATGTGGGAATGTTAGCGGCCCATTTGAATATCTAGGCACCCGTGGGAGTCACTCAGCCGCCGAGACCCTCCTGCTGCTGCCCCTCCTTCTGCTCCTGCTCCTCCTGCTGGTGCTGCTGCCACGCCTACCCCAAGGAAACCACGCCCTCGGCACGCGTGACCACACACACACCACGACCACGCCACAACCCACGCCCACCACGGCAGAAAATTTACAGATTACTCCTGTGCATACACGCCCTCCCAACAGCATATCGCCACGCCCACACGCCCTCACAACACACACGTACACATACACGTACACACACCACGCCCACACATCAGACATCAAACACACGCTGCCCAGTCGTCCGAAACTGCTCTCCGTATACTAACAACGCACTTAAAACGGTATTACGCACCCACCTAACCCGCCACACACACGCACACGCACCCGACACACGCACACGCCTCAGCACCTTTCTCCACGCCACGCCACGCCACCCACGCCGCCCCACGCCTCACCTCACCGCTCCATTTCTTTCGTCAAATTTTATTGCACTCCCCGGTACAGCCGCTCTGCTCTGCCCCGGGAAATCCAATAACCTACTGATACGTCACCTTGATGGCGCCGTAGTCCGTGTTTCCAGCTTAGCATCGCCGCCCTCGCAAGCCCGTCACCTGCCTTATTAAATCCAGGTGCGAACTTAGGCATCCAGGTGAACATCCATCGATATTACTATGCGATTTTTTAGGGCGGAAGTTTACTAGTGAGAGTGTTGGGGATGCACGTGTATGGCGATTTTAATAAGAGTGAAAAGGAGCAGACATTTTATGCTGAAATATATGCTGCTTGTTAGATCCAGATGCAAACGTAGGGATATAATATGCTCCTTTTTTACAGCAGAAGTTTACCTTTGAGAGTGTTGAGGCAGCGAGTATATGGGAATCTTCTCTATATCTTTAGTTTCGTTTGTCAAAGTGAATATATAGGTCCTTCTATGCTCAAATATATACAAACCTTGGCCTCCATATAAATACCGATCAAATATTACTATGCTTTTTCTTTACAGCAGACGTTTACCTGTGAGAGTGTTGAGGCAGCGAGTATATGGGAAACTTCTCTATATCTTTAGCTTAGTCGTGTCTAGTACTACATCTTTCTACGCGTGAAATGTAATACTTTTTTAGACAGTTGATAAACCTTTCATAATCGGTGACTTCAGCCGTACTTACGTAGAATTATAATTACTTGATGCCCGGTTAAAATGTATTAGATGTTTGCTTACCTATGATTAGACAATGCTTATATTTTAACTCCCTTTTTTTATATAGTGGAGGAAGCAGCTCAAGGAAAAAAAGAAAAAAAAGAAAAAAAAAAAACAGAGGAAATGCCGCTAATCACTGCCGCTATAGAAAGAGTTTAGAAGAGTGGCCAAAACTGAGGTTAATATCGGGTCACCTCATGAAAACTAATATCTATATGTTTATCTAAAGCATAACCAAAGTATTCATCAAACGTTCTTTCTGCAGCTGACAAGGCGATCATTAGTGACGATATAGCAAGATGGAGGACGCTGTCTATCTTCACGCATTTGTTTGGTTTTAAGTCTGATTGAAAGTCTTGTTCCGCAAAAAAAAAAAATATATATGATTACCTTTTCCACGCCGGAGTGTTAACAAGAGAGAGATTAAAGTTCAGCGCAAATCATTTAACGACAAAGATATTCATAATGCGATACAATTTCTGCGTCCCGTCCACTCGATTGTGCCAAGTGATCTGATTGCAAGGAAGACGACAACTTTAAATTCCTTCACACTCAGCGGCGCGCCCAAGTGTGTCGGAGCAGCGTCTCTAAGGAGGAGGAGGAGGAGGAGGAGGAGGAAGAACAAAGGGATAATGTGCAGGTATTGTTCACAGATAGAATTATGAACACTTGCTTGAGTTACCATTATATCGTTTTTGTGAGGAAAAATTTACACTACAAGAGAAACAGACAAAGGCAGAGGAGGAGGAGGAGGGAAGAAGCGTAGGAGGATATCGAAAAGGATTAACAAGAGGCGAAGCAAAGAAACTAAGGATGAAAAATCGATGAGAAAAATGGAAAGTGAGGAAGCAAGAGGATGAGGAAGAGGAGGAGGAGGAGGAGGAGGAGGAGGAGGAGGAGTCTTGCAGGAAAACAAATCAAGAAGGGCAGACGTATCCTTCAATTTGACTTCGAAGAGAGAGACGTTCGCGGTTGAGTTGATCTATCTCGTCCTTATTGAGAGAGAGAGAGAGAGAGAGACAGAGACAGACCCAGAGAGACATACAGACAGACAGACCTAGAGAGCGAGAGAGAGAGAATGATCAGATGAAGTGTGAAATATATTAGGCAAAAAGGGAGACGAGAAACATAGAGACAGGAAATCAAGAGACAGAGGAAAATAAAAAATAAAAATAAAAAATAGGGAAAAACATTTTTGAAAGTGTATTAACAGCTGGAAGGGACAGGACGAGGCGGAGGAGGAGGAGGAGGAGGAGGAGGAAGGAGGGGAGGAGGAGGCGAATGAGCGGGAGAGGAGAAGGATGAGGATGCGTAAGAGGAGGAGGGAAGATAAAAGGAGGAAAAAAGGAAGAAAAAAGATTGCAGGAAAGATGCAAGATTGTGAAGATGGAGGAAAAGAGAACATGGAGGAGGAGGAGGAGGAGGAGGAGGAGGAGGAGGAGGAGGAGAGGGAAAAGGAAGCGAAGGAGAGAGAATCATAAGAAGAAAAGGAAATAAAGAAGAGACGTTGAAAGAAGAATACAATACCGAGAGAGAGAGAGAGAGAGAGAGAGAGAGAGAGAGAGAGAGAGAGAGAGAGAGAGAGAGAGAGAGAGAGAGAGAGAGAGAGAGAGAGAGAGAGAGAGAGAGAGAGAGAGAGAGAGAGAGAGAGAGAGAGAGAGAGAGAGAGAGAGACACATTGCCTGCCAGGTGCCAACAAGAGCCTGAGAAAGACCAAGTGTTTGAAAGTATTAAATAATTCTAGGAGGAGAGGAGGAGGAGGAGGAGGAGGAGGAGGAGGTATGTGTATGTGTGTGTGTGTGTGTGTGTGTGTGTGTGTGTGTGTGTGTGTGTGTGTGTGTGTGTGTGTGTGTGTGTGTGTGTGTGTGTGTGTGTGTGTGTGTGTGTGTGTGTGTGTGTGTGTGTGTGTGTGTGTGTGTGTGTGTTCCCGTACCCACGCCTAAGCTTTTCATTAGTGTTATAGACTCGCTGACTCACTTCCTCAAAGCGTGTAATGTGGCCGAGCCTTAAGTCTTTTCACACACGCAGTTAATCCTTGGTCTTAACTGTGCCTTATCGCGCCTCTTGAAATCTGGGCGAGTATACAGAACTTCTTTTTATTAACACACACATACCCCCCCACCCCACCACACACACACACACACACGCACCAAATTATACATCACAGGAGCCTCCGCCGGGGAAAGAAAATGTCGCGCATGTCTTAAAAACAACAAAAAAACAACAGGAACTTCTTTCATGGCATTACGAACTCTTAAATTCCCTTTTGCAATCACTTAAAAGGACAGGAAATGCAATACAAGCGTCAACTTTTTAAAATGTCTTGGGAGGGAGGGAGGGAGGGAGGGAGGGAGAGAGAGAGAGAGGGAGTGACTGAGGGAGGGAGAGAGAGAGGGAGTGAGTGAGGGTGGGAGGGAGAGAGAGTGAGGGAGAGAGAGGGAGGGAGGGAGAGAAAGTGAGGGAGTGAGGGAGGGAGTGAGGGAGAGAGAGAGAGAGAGATAGTGAGTGAGTGAGTGAGGGACAGGGAGAGAGAGAGGGGGATGGAACTCTGGCTCAACCGTTGCCTCCTGCCTACCCACCCACCCCCGTTCGAGTCCCCGTTCTGAGCTCATTACTCATTCTATATTTATTTCCCGCGAGTCTGTGATGCCTCGTACGAAAACCGTCTTCCTCTTGTTGCTTCCTCTTTAAGATACCGATTGTTCCTTATACATATAGGTCAGTATTGTACAGTCTCTCCCGCCTCTCTCATCAACTGCTTCCAAGGGTTAAAAAGGAGGTCAGTCGGGTTCTAATGAGTGATATTTTGGGTTCATGGTACAGAGGAAGGGACATACTGCCACCAGGGTCATAAAAGTACCCCCGGAAATGCCCAAGACTCCTCCGAAAACCTTGTCAAATATGTGTTTAAAAATATGACCCATACTGCAAAGGCGTTTAACATTCCTATAATACACAGTTTCTCTCCCCCTGTCTTCTTGTTCCTGCTTCCACTCTCCCTCTCCTCCTCCTCCTCCTCTTCCTCCTCCTCCTCCTCCTCCTCCTCACAATGCCTTCATCATCTCTCTCTGTCACAATACGCGTACTGCCAACCCTTCCGACTGTCAAGAATATTGCTTTCTCATTTTCTCCTTCTCCTCCCTCTCCCTTCACAGGCCTGTATAAATATTCTCCCTCCCGATTATGTGTCCCACCTCCACCTCAACCAGTCTTCAGGTGACTATTGCTTGCTTTCTTCAATTGCTTCCTTCTACTCTTTCCCTCCCTCTCTCCGTCCATCCGTTCTCGCTCATCAGCTCTTCCATCTCTCCTTGCTTCCCTCCTTCCTTCTTCGCTCGCCAAGTAAGAGTTCATTCCTTCTCCATTCCTTCCTCCCTCCCTCCACGTCCAGTTCTTCCCTTCCATGCCTCCTTCCCTCCCTTCCTCTCTCACTTCACGGCTACTCCTTCCCTTCCTACCTCCCTCCCGCCCGCCAGGTAAGTGTCCAGCCCTCCCTCCACCAGGTAAACACTCGAGGCGGGACAAACGATGTCACTCGCTAATGATGCCCGGAACAAACAGGTCGCCGCCGCGTTGTCAAGGCTCCGAGGCGGCACAGGAGACGCTGCTGCCTTGCTCATGTCTATTTTTTTTTTTCCATGCGTGAGGTGATAATGTAGAGGTCACCATAAGCTTCACATACCTTGGTAGCGTAGTGCATAACAACGGTGGGTCTTAACAGGAAGTCGTTCTACGGTAAGAATATGGATTGTTTTGAAAGACTATCACACGCGAACCCTTTAGGGATTCTAAGACTACACGAAAACAATCATTGGTGTTTTAGTCACGATCATAAAATCAACGAAAAGACAATTTCCTTATATTTTCTTTAGTAATGACCCTGAAATCAAGCTAAAATCCATAACATTTCATTGATTTACGTTTTAAGTAACCAGAAAATCATTATAGTCTGTAAAAACACTTAATTTATCTGCGTTTTCCACCTCTTCGGAATCTTTACAGGAGCAGCGAGTAGTGGTCTTTTTTTTATTTTCCTTTTTGTGTGCCCTTATGCTGTCTCCTTTGCTGTAAAAAAAAAGTACTAGTCATGAAATCAACGTGTGTTTATTTATATTTACCAGTAACTATCATGACTTGGACGCGTGCTTTTTGATAATCATTGCCTTGTCAGGGTGAAACAAGTCAAGACGTGTTCTCGCCAACTTCAGGCCTCGTGACTAGCAGCCCGGACCGACATTCGAAGCCTCAAACCCGGCATAAGGCAAGCGGCTTTTATTTCAAGATTCAATTAAGAGAACTTAGAAAATTAATTACAAAGTCTCCCTGTGGCTCTCAACTTTCTTCCCACTCCTCGCTCTCTCCTCTCCCGCCTCGTCCACCTCGCCACCTCTTCCTTCCACATCCTCTGCTCCTCTCCGTCACTCGCTCCGTACGTTAGAATAAGTTAATTGCTGTTTACGTCGTCCGCGCGCTGTCTTCGTGACGTTCCGCGCCCCGTGAGTGCCGGTAACCCTCACTCAAGGACGGAAAACTTCGGCGAATGTTGAGAGAGCGAACGTAAACCGCGGGGATCACACGTTCTCAACTATATTTTCTGACGTGAGGAAACTGTAATCTGCTCACGCTTTTAAACGGTGCGTAAAAACTTCTCCAACGGCCGCAAAAATAGACCAATCGCATGTGCCGGCAAATCCCCGCGAGGCGCTGCTCCCTTCCTGCCGCCCTGCCTGTTGGGGCGGCGGCGGTTCGGCATTCTAAGACGCGTCCATCTCTTACATCAACTCTTTCCAAAGGCCAAAAACGAGATCAATCGGGTCCTCACGAGTGTTTTTGAAGGTTCAAGGTGCAGAAGAAGGGTTAGAGTACCACCAGGGCCATCAAACTACCCCTGGAAATACCCCCAAATCGTTCTATGCTTCCATCTCTCACGTCAACTCTTTCCAAAGGCCAAAATGGAGATCAATCGGGTCCTCGTTGAGTGTTTTTGAAGGTTCATGGTGCAGAAGAAGGGTCAGAGTACCACCAGGGCCATCAAACTATCCCTGGAAATACCCCAAACTCCTCCTACGAAAGCCTTGTTAGATTATGTGAGCTTGGGCGTCAAAGGCTTAAGAATGCGGGCAGAGTCTGAACCCATACCCTCAAACGTTTCGACGCCTTAGTACAACTGTTTAAAGAGGCTCTCCTTGAAGTTGTAGGAATTTCCATGGGTGGCTTCATATCCCCGGCGGTAGTTCTGCAAGATTTCTACTCCATCAACAGGTAAAACACTCTTGAGAACCCGACGTTTCATTCTCTGTAGTCTTTGAAAATTATCGTAACAAGAGTCCCAAGCGCTGGAGAATACGAGTCCTACTAAGGTTCCTTATTCTTAGACGCTTTCAGCTCTCAACAAATGTTTCTTAAAGCCACAAAGGAGATTAGTCGGGTTCTCATAAGTGTTTTTCGTATACATGGTGCAGAAGCCTTGTCAAACTATCACTCGGCTCATAAAACTACCCATGGAAATACTAACATTGCCTCTACGAAAGTCTTATCAAACGTGGGTGTGTGAGCCTTGAAATCTTTGAGAATATGGACTAGTGTAAGATAAGGAGGAAGGGAGAGACATACACAGATAGATAGATAGATATAGATAGATAGATAGATAAAGATAGATACAGAGATACAAGGAGTCGTGTATGTGTGTGTGTGTTTGCCAGCCAACAGTTGTACACACACACACACACACACACACACACACACACACACACACACACACACACCTTATTGGCAAGAGACAATTCTACTCAGGAGACGTTTATCAAATTGGCGCGCGGCGGAGGGTGGAAGTCATTACTGTAACAAGATGGAGGAGGAGGAGGAGGAGGAGGAGGAGGAGGAGGAGGAGAAGTAGACGGAGGCGGCGTAGGAGATGGAAGGGGTAAGAGAACAAGTTGAAAAAAAGGAGGAAGAGGAACAGGTGTAACACAGGCTCAAAGAGGAGGAGGAAAACATAGGAATACATAGGAAGAACAGACACCAGAAGACCTATGGGTCTATGGCGAGGGTGTCTGTTTACTACCGCTACTACTAGTAATCTACGTGTGGCAGGACAGGACAGGAAAGATGAAGGCTCCTCCCCACCCACCTCTCCCTCCGGCAACGTGCCGGCAGGAAATAGTTAGAAGAGAACACCATGTACCTTTAAGGAAGAAAGGGACATGGAAATTTTACAGTAAAGAGAGAAATAAGAGGAAATTACTACCCTTAACTTACACTACTGGTAACCTAAGCTGTGGGGGAAAATGACTTCATTACATAAGAACATAAGAACACAGAAACACAAGGAGAATGAAAGAGGACGAGTGGCCTGCACAGGGCAGCCCCAGAATCCCCCCTAATACTCAAGATGAGTGAGGTGTAGTTTCAGGGGCACAGGTGGAGGCTTGATCCTCGTTTCACCGGCGGTACTAGGCACGGCACCAGTAACCTGTCACCTTACTGCACCCACACCTCACTCCACCTGTCATGCGGACATTAACTGTTGCTTTACTCTATTGTTAACTTACGCTGCTTGCAATCTAGGTTGTGGGGGAGAATAATATGAATTTAGGTTGACGTCTTGCTGCAATCTGTCTGAAAACATGCGAAGAAGGGTCAGTATAATCTTATATCCCTGAAGTACTTATCCAATGAAGACTTGAAGCTATTGATACTCTGTGCGCTAACTACTGACGGTGGGAGTCTATTCCAGTGATCGACGACTCTATTATTGAAATTTTTTTTTGCGCATCAATGTGTTACATCGGTTTCCCTTTAACTTCATACCGTTGCTGCGTGTTATTGTGTTGGTGTCTCTCTGATATAGACTATCTGGGTTAATGTTGTCGAATCCATTAAGGATTATGAACACTTCAATTAAGTCCCCTCTTATCCTTCGCTTTTTTAGGGAAAACATATCTAAACGCTTTAAACGCTCGTCATATGGCAAGTTTCGGAGCGCTGGAATTTGTTTGCTCGTCGCTGTATCCTTTCTAGCAAAACTTGATCTTTGATATAGTTCGGTGACCAGAACTGAACGGCGTATTCTAGGTGTGGTCTTACAAATGCTAAATATAATCTCTTCATAAGTTCGGGTGATTTATAATCAAAGTTTCGTGAGATTAATCCTAACATCATACTGGCTTTTTTACTCGCTGCAAAACATTGATCACTCATTTTAAGAGTGTTACTGATAATGACACCAAGATCTTTTTCTTGTTTTACTTCGCTGAGCTCATGTCCTTGAATCTGATATTTAAAGTTAGGATTTTTTTCACCTATGTGCATTACTTTACATTTATCTACGTTAAAACTCATTTGCCATTTTTAGCTCCAGTCAGCAAGTCTTATTAAGTCTGATTGAATCTTTTCGCAACTTTGACTGTTCATTACCGTACCTCCTAATTTGGTGTCGTCGGCGAATTTGGCTACTTTTGATAGAATATCAGTTTCTAAGTCGTTCACGTAAATTATGGATAGTGTTGGCCCCAGAACCGAACCTTGGGGAGGAGGAGGAGGAGGAGGATTACAAACTTAGGGAGAACGTGAAGTAAAAGAAAAAGAATAAATGATTGAGAAAAATATACGAGGTGAAAAATGCCAACAGATGTCCGGCAGTAAGACAGGTCAAGGCGAGAACCTCTAACATTACCAAATTTTCCGGTGCCTAACTTTCCCTTACTCCCGACTGCGTGTTATCGAGTGTTTCCCTCTGTGTTTGTCTGCTTGCTGGTTTGTTTGTTTGTGTGTGTGTGTGTGTGTGTGTGTGTGTGTGTGTGTGTGTGTGTGTGTGTGTGTGTGTGTGTGTGTGTGTGTGTGTGTGACTTTTTCCGTCGTGTAATCTTGTGTAAGTTTTAAACCACCTTTTTTCTTTCCTCCTTCGAGTGCCTGAGTCTAGGACCAACGGCAGCCTTCAGTGCTTCTGCAGGTTCATTTATTTCTCATATTTCAAAGCTTAAACACCCACATCTGAGAAGGCTTTGGTAGAGAGAGGTTATGGCTATTTCCATGGGTAGTTCTATGAGCCTAGTGATACTCTGACAAGGCTTCTGCAATACAAATGTAAAAAGTACTCACAAGAACCCGACTAATCTCCTCTGTGGCTTTTGGAAAGAGTTGTGGGAGCTGAAAGGGTCTTAGAATACGGGCCTCAGAGATCAGGTTTCCACTCTTCACATCAACTGCTCGACCTCTGGAATAGAAGAAAACCTACACTTGTGTTTCTACCCATGAACGCCGCTCTTGCCGAGAATCAATGCATCCGTGGGGGCTTAGTAACTTTACAAACCGCAACGAACCCGGTCAGTATTTTCAAGCACAAGCTGAAGCATTCACTTTAAAATACAAGTGCTCTGTTCAGTAACACGTATGCTTTGATCTTTGAGGGTTTTCGTTATCAGCGGTGTTTTGCAACCTGGTCAGAACTATTCCAGTGATTGGTTAATAGTTGCGTCATTCGAAAAGGTTAAGTATGTTTGAAGGTGAAGTGAATGTGTCTGCATTTTCGAGAAAGGTAAGTGAAGATCAGTTTAGTTTTCTTTCTTCTCTTCTTGCAATGCTGTCTCTATTTCCATTTCTCTTCGTTTCTAAGTCTGTGTTCTCCTTTTTCTTGTTTATTAATCCTTCCTTCCATCTCCTTCTCCTCTGTGCAAGTGAAATTCAGTTTAGTTTCCCTTCTTCTCTTCCTACATTGCTGTCTTTCCTTCCATTTCTCTTCGTTCCTAAGTCTGCGTTCTCCTTTCTCTTGTTTATTAATCCTTCCTTCCATCTCCTTCTCCTCTGTGCAAGTGAAATTCAGTTTAGTTTCCTTTCTTCTCTTCCTACATTGCTGTCTTTCCTTCCATTTCTCTTCGTTTCTAAGTCTGTGTTCTCCTTTTTCTTGTCTATTAATCCTTCCTTCCATCTCCTTCTCCTATGTGCAAGTGAAATTCAGTTTAGTTTCCTTTCTTCTCTTCCTACATTGCTGTCTTTCCTTCCATTTCTCTTCGTTCTGCGTTCTCCTTTCTCTTGTTTATTAATCCTTCCTTCCATCTCCTTCCCCTCTGTTCTCTTTTCCTTTCCTCCTCCTCCTTCCTTCCCTCTTAGTTTCGTCGTCTGCGTTCTCATTTTCCTCATCGGTCACGCGTCCTTTCCTCTCCTTCTCCTCTATCCCCTCTTCCTTCCCTCTTCTTTATCCCTCCTTTCCGTTCTTGTTCCTGATCCCTCCTTCTTCTTTTCCTCATCAATCATTCCCTTCTTCCATCTCCTTTTCCTCAATTTCCTCTTCTTTATCCCTCCTTCCTTTTCTTCTTACTTCCTAAGTCTGGGTCCCTCCTTCTTCTCCTCCTCTTCCTTCTCTTTCTCCTGCACTGGATGGATCGAAGGCACGTCTTCTTCAAGGGTCATTATTCTGTCGACTTAATTACAGGTGTTGGCCGCGACACACAGGTACACCGCGGCTCCTAATTACACACAGGTAAGGCTTATGTTGACCCACGGACCCTCTCCACAAACACCGACCGTAAGGAAACCGAACCAGCCGCAGGGAGACATTGCTGCTTAGGAGTTTTGCATACACCGACGATTCAGTCTATGAGGTAAGCGAACAAGCGATGCAAATATAGATGAATGAATGAATAAATAAGTGAATAAGTAAATAAATAAAGGGAGAAGGAAAGAAAGAAAGAAAGAGGGCAAGAAAGAAGGAAAGAAAGAAAACTAAAGAAAGAGAAAATTAAAGAAATAAAAAGAAAGAAAAAAGAGAAGAAGGAAAAAAGAAAGAAGGAAAGGAAAGAAAGAGAAAAAAGAAATATATAAAACCGAGTTCAGGAAAAAAAAATTCTTAAACCGTTTATTAACATACACTTACTAAAAACATTGTAATCAAACCAAGGAAAAAACGGAACAACAACAAATCGTGATTTTATCCCATGAAGGAAGGTCTATATAGTGGTCAGTAATAAGACCTTTATTTGGGTGTATCTGATAGGAAGCAACACTATCAGACCCAGTATAGTCAGGTAGGCAAGACCTTACTATAAAAGTCTCATAATAAAACCACATTCCTTAGCGTGTTAAGTAGTTGTATGGAAGGTGCCACTAGAGTGTTGTGGAAGAGGCATACGCCTGGTACATAGCCAGACCTCCTTGCTGACTAAAATGATGTAACAAACCGTCTCTAATTTGTCTCCGATAGAATAAAACCAATTTGTGCCAGAGGATTATATTTACCATGATAGGAGAAATAATACTACCAACTCAATGATTACATGGATCAGGCCAGAGGAGAGATTTAGTGACTAAATAGTTTTTTTTTTTGTGTGTGTTTTTTTTGCGATAAAATTGCCTATAGCGCCGTGAGCCTTCTCCCAGTGAAGGGCTGATGAATTATTTGGGCTTCTTCCCAGTACTGGGTCCTGATGGTCAGCCCAGCGGTAACAATGATGTTTATAGTGGCGCCATCTTGCATTGGCTCATCTTTGCCTCAGGAGCTCATGCTTTAATCCTAAGAATCTAGAGGTCAGGTTGATAGGTGGTCTTCTGGACAGCATGTGTGGGTATTTTAAGCCACTCATGGATGTTGCCAAACCTTCTAATTTGTCTCAAGATCTAAAATGTTAAGTAATTTATGTGCAAGAGGATTATATTTACCATGATAGGAGAAATAATACTACCAGCCCAGTGGGTCAATTGAGAGGAGGATTTGGTGACTTAAGTGATGTGATACCTCATGAATTTGTCTCA